>NW_027443497.1:0-43610 GCF_048569485.1 Anomaloglossus baeobatrachus | reverse complement strand
TATATCTACACAAGACCCGAGCCCAGCCCCCCCCATATATATCTACACAAGACCCGAGCCCAGCCCCCCCCATATATATCTACACAAGACCCGAGCCCAGCCCCCCCCATATATATCTACACAAGACCCGAGCCTCAGCCCCCCCCATATATATCTACACAAGACCCGAGCCCAGCCCCCCCCATATCTATCTACACAAGACCCGAGCCCAGCCCCCCCCATATATATCTACACAAGACCCGAGCCCAGCCCCCCCCATATATATCTACACAAGACCCGAGCCCAGCCCCCCCCATATATATCTACACAAGACCCGAGCCCAGCCCCCCCCATATATATCTACACAAGACCCGAGCCCAGCCCCCCCCATATATATCTACACAAGACCCGAGCCCAGCCCCCCCCATATATATCTACACAAGACCCGAGCCCAGCCCCCCCCCATATATATCTACACAAGACCCGAGCCCAGCCCCCCCCATATATATCTACACAAGACCCGAGCCCAGCCCCCCCCATATATATCTACACAAGACCCGAGCCCAGCCCCCCCATATATATCTACACAAGACCCCGAGCCCAGCCCCCCCCCCATATATATCTACACAAGACCCGAGCCCAGCCCCCCCCCATATATATCTACAACAAGACCCGAGCCCAGCCCCCCCCATATATATCTACACAAGACCCGAGCCCAGCCCCCCCATATATATCTACACAAGACCCGAGCCCAGCCCCCCCCATATATATCTACACAAGACCCGAGCCCAGCCCCCCCCATATATATCTACACAAGACCCGAGCCCAGCCCCCCCCCATATATATCTACACAAGACCCGAGCCCAGCCCCCCCCATATATATCTACACAAGACCCGAGCCCAGCCCCCCCCATATATATCTACACAAGACCCCGAGCCCAGCCCCCCCCATATATATCTACACAAGACCCGAGCCCAGCCCCCCCCATATATATCTACACAAGACCCGAGCCCAGCCCCCCCCATATATATCTACACAAGACCCGAGCCCAGCCCCCCCCCATATATATCTACACAAGACCCGAGCCCAGCCCCCCCCCATATATATCTACACAAGACCCGAGCCCAGCCCCCCCCATATATATCTACACAAGACCCGAGCCCAGCCCCCCCCATATATATCTACACAAGACCCGAGCCCCAGCCCCCCCCCATATATATCTACACAAGACCCGAGCCCAGCCCCCCCCATATATATCTACACAAGACCCGAGCCCAGCCCCCCCCATATATATCTACACAAGACCCGAGCCCAGCCCCCCCCATATATATCTACACAAGACCCGAGCCCAGCCCCCCCCATATATATCTACACAAGACCCGAGCCCAGCCCCCCCCATATATATCTACACAAGACCCGAGCCCAGGACCCCCCCCATATATATCTACACAAGACCCGAGCCCGCCAAGCCCCCCCCCATATATATCTACACAAGACCCGAGCCCAGCCCCCCCCCATATATATCTACACAAGACCCGAGCCCAGCCCCCCCCAATATATATCTACACAAGACCCGAGCCCAGCCCCCCCCATATATATCTACAACAAGACCCGAGCCCAGCCCCCCCCCATATATGTATATATCTACACAAGACCCGAGCCCAGCCCCCCCATATATGTATATATCTACACAAGACCCGAGCCCAGACCCGAGCCCAGCCCCCCCCATATATATCTACACAAGACCCGAGCCCAGCCCCCCCATATATGTATATATCTACACAAGACCCGAGCCCAGCCCCCCCCATATATGTATATATCTACACAAGGCGTGAGCTGAGCCCCCCCCAATAAAGCTACACAAGGCGCGAACTCCATCCATATCTATACAAGACCCGGCCCCCTCTGCTATACAGGGACCCCCCAGTGTACATAAGCCCCCTGTTGCCTAGGTGACGAGCACGGCAGTGTAGACGCTCCCTCCTCACACAGCGGAGGGGCCGGTACAGTCGCCTCCAGCCCCGGGAGCCGCTGACAGCGGACACGCCGCTCCGCCGCTGGAGGATTGTGCCGGGACTCACCGCTCAGGCCGCGGAAGAACAGCGAGTGCGTCTCCCGCAGGTTCAGGTTCTCCAGCAGCACCAGGGTCCGGGCTCCGGCGGAGGCGCCGGGACTGAGGAGGAGGAGGAGGAGCGCGGAGAGGAGCAGCAGCGCGGAGCGCAGGAGAGCGGCCATCACTGAGGGGCTGAGGGGCGGCGCCACGTCACCGGAAGAGCCGAGCCGCCGGCCAATCAGCGCGCGACACCTCCTGTCAGAGCGCGACCACGTGACCGGCCATCGCAGCCTACTCTAGAGCGGCTGTTTCCGGGTCCTGCTTGACGGAAAGTGGGTGCTCCACTGCGCATGTGCAGAGTGGAACGTGTACTTTTCATCCAATCAGAGAGAGGCATCACGGATTGGGACAGCGCGGGAGATGTGAGGTCAGTGAGGCAGGAGCCGCGCTACAAGCCTCAGCACCGGCAGCCTCCGCACCACGCTCCGGGGACCTGCACTATTAACCCTTCACATCCTGCCGCTCATCCCTCAGTATTTGTAGCTAAAAGCAGGAGTGGCGCACTCAGAGGAGAGTGTGAGCCGCCACACGCGAGTCACGGTCCGTGGTGACATCCGCACAGAGCATGCGCAGTATACTCACCTGTCTCCGGTGCTGCTGTCGCTTATGGGTCCACGTTGCAGTGAATATTCATGAGTTTAATGAGCGCTGGAGACTCTTTGTTTTTATGTCTCCTGTTGTTTCTCCCATAGGTGTCACATCAGTGTGCAGTCCGTGTGTCACCCGTGCTGCAGGAAGAAAACTGCTCCACAGAGTCCATGCGACCGCGCAGACTCATTGATGTTAATGGGTCTGTGTGTCCGTGTCTGGGGTACCTGTGAAAACAGCGGTCATCCAGACCAGAGACACTGAGGAGCCTAATAGACACACCGGCCCCCACTGCTGGTATAGGCTACAAGTACTCATTTAACATACTATCTGTGCTGCTCCTCCTCGCAGCCCCAGCAAGCTGCCCCCCAGCGGGCGCGTGGCTGCTCCCTGCGGGAGGGCGGGGCTGGCGCGTGGCTGCTCCCCTGCGGGAGGGCGGGGCTGGCGCGTGGCTGCTCCCCTGCGGGAGGGCGGGGCTGGCGCGTGGCTGCTCCCCTGCGGGAGGGCGGGGCTGGCGCGTGGCTGCTCCCCTGCGGGAGGGCGGGGCTGGCGCGTGGCTGCTCGCGGGCGGGCTGATGTATGGCTGTTCCCCTCTTTTTGTGTTTTTTTTTTTGTTTTTTGTTTTTTTTTATACCTTACTAACGTGTTCTGTGTATCTGGAGTCTGTATACACTGGAGGATCTGACCCAGCATCTGTATACCGGGTTGGAGGGGAAATCTGGGCTTCTGTATACTGGATTGAAGGAAGAGGGGGGGGATCTGGGCTTTTAAATAGAGGGTGTGAGGTGGGTCTGGGCTTCTGAATTCTAGGGGGATAGGGGAGATCTGGGTTTGAAGACACAGCTCTGTAAAATGTCTGTCAGGAGTTGATGTTCTTAATTTGGCCAGACTTGGGTCCCTTTTATGTAATAACTCGTGTTTTCCCCAGCACTATCGGAGCCGTCCATTGTCTGAGTTGTGTATTGCTAATGTAATGTAACTTCCCCCGGCCTCTCTGTCTACATCACTCAGATGAGAATTACCGGATTAGAATGCCACCCAATCAGAGCACAGCCTTATTCCATGAATCTGGTGAGACCCCATACCCTGGGATCAGTTCCCGGGAGATATCAAAAGGGACTGTTGGAGTCACCAGGGTGTTCTTTCCTTCAATCTAGGGGTTTTGGCCTCTGTTGGAATCCATTACCCGGCCTAGGCACTTTGGCGCCGGTTAGGGAATCTGAAACTAGATTATATTGTGCAGGAGCATCGCTGAGGATCCTAGGATTTGGCTGGAAGAAACCCAGGATGGGACGATTCGGTTACCTGGCTATGGATCTTGCTGTGCTCCTGAAGCTTCCTATGCTTGTCACTATTCTGTTCCCGGTGGGTGCCTGCCAAAAGCAGGGTGCTGCTAGTGTGGGTTATGTGGCCCTGGAAGCTCCAAAGGCCCGAATAGTCTACCTGCCTGGTGAGCCAGCGGAAGGGGGAGACTCTATTACATCGTGTGGTTTACATGCTTTTGTGTTATTTGTCTTTGACTGTTGGGATCCAATAAAGTCTAATTATTGTGGTTCCCGCACCCTGCGTTGTCTGAGTCGTGTTCTGCCCACATGTACGGAGTGTGGGCGTTCAGTTGGGATGAGCCCTGGGCCATGCGGTCTTTCTAAAGGCGGCCGGGTCAGTTTATGAGAGCCCCCGCCGACCCCTGCGTCTCCACGGGAGAGCCTCCACCGCGTCTCCACGGGACACCATCCAGGGGGCTCAACAACCAGGGAGACATATAGACATACCCAGCAGGTCATAGGTGAGGCTTTTAGGTTTTGCATGCCGCCATGTCTAACCACTCCAGCTCAGCCTTGGGAAGAGCACCGGAGTGGATATACAGCCGTCACAAAACACTGCAACTACAGGAGGCGTCAGATACAAAAGATCAAATTCAGGGACACTGACACCCGGTTGGATCTGATCCAGAAATAGGTCCGTGGGCACGCCCAAATTGATACAGAGCGTGATGAGGACCCCACCGATATTAACCCAGCGGATGATGACTGTGCCACATCATGGACCAGTGACAGTCTGGAAACAAATTGATCCCAAGCAGCTCGACTCAAGGATATGCCGGCAGCATTGGAGTAATCCGTTTTGGGAGTTCTGGTTTCCCTGCCGCCATGATGGTCCGCCACCAAGGAAGTCAGAAAATGAATTAAGCCTGAATTCCATATTATGCACCTATTCATTCATCATCTCTACTCTCCATCATCTAATCATCGTGTCTGCTCTTATCACAGGTATGTGTGACAGCCGCCCATCTTTTCCATGAGCTGCCTTTCCTTTTACAGTATGTACCCTGTTTCTCTGCATCTGGTATGCGTGTAATTGACCACTCCATGAACCCCCCCCATTCTCACTTGTCTTTATGACCCCCTTGTTATCTGTGCCTATGCTATCCTACAGCTGGGCTCAGCTTTAAGTAATCAGGATGAGCACCAGATCCTCCCTTCTGTGATCCACCTGAGGGCTTTCTAACACTATATATGTGGCTCACATTGTCGGCTTAAACACTGCGTGTGGATCTAAAAGTGTGGATCTAAAAGTGTGCAGATAATGAATTAGGCCGGAATGGATCAGAAGGTAACTGGAAACAGTCACTGTAAACAATGTTTGTGTGTTGCCACTTTCTCTCCTATATTTCACTTTCTACTTTCCCCTCTAATCCCTACACCCTGTAATGAGCTATTCATCTCAGATTCATCTCATCTTCCCCTCTGATCCCTACACCCTGTAATGAGATATTCATCTCTCCCTCCATCCTCCCCACCCATCTCACCCTCTCCTCAGATCAGTTCCCCCACATAACACCCAGTGTCTCCAGACACACACGACCACCTCATGGCCTCTCCTGCTCCCACCTACTAAGGCTGCTTTCACACATCCGGTTTTTGCAGTGCGGCTCAAAAACCTATGCAACGGATGCGGCTAAAAAAACTGATCCGTTGCATAAGTTTTTCCATGCGGCCTGTCTGTTTTTTGACAGATGTGGCTTGATACTGAGCATGCGCAGTGCAAAAAAACGCATCCGGATGCGGTTTTTGCCGCAGGACGCCGCATCCGGCGTCCATAGGCTTGCAGTGTAAATCGCGCCGAATCCGGCGTGATGCGGGTTTTTCGGCGCACAAAAAACTTGCCAGGCAACGTTCCATCCGGCCACCGCACGGGCTAAATATGCCGCAACCAGCAAAAAACGGACGCAAGGCAATCCGGCGCTAATGCAAGTCTATGCGGAAAAAACGCAACCGGCGGCAAAAAAAAAACTGTTGCGTTTTTTCTGCAAAGCGCTGTATTGTGCCACTCAGCAAAAACAGGATGTGTGAAAGCAGCCTAAGGCTATGTCCGCACGTTGCTTTTTACCTGCGTTTTTGCTGCTTTTTCAACTGCAGCGTTTAATGCCAAAATGGTTGTGTTCTGCTTTTCAAGCAAAGTCTATGGGAATTTGGGTTTCTTGTCCGCACTATGCAGTTCAAACTGCAGCCTTTTTGTTGCAGAACTTTGGTCAAAAACTCAGCTTTGCAGTGCAAAACCCAAATGGCAAAAACAATTGACATGTCCACATCTCATTTCAATTGACATCTCCACAATCCCCACAGTAAGTGGAGCCCCATCTTGGTCCCTTGGATTTTTCCAAGAAATTAGAGGGAGGTGGTGTATAATGACTCCTAACCATCATCTCTCTTAGGGTCCTAGACCTCCGTGGTGTGATTGATGGTTTATCAGCCAAAACCGATCTCAGATCATTATCAGATAGTAATATGGGCCAATATCGCCCAATTACCGCCTTCATCTCGGACCAGTGGGAGTGGTAAGATGTAATAAGCCTCACTTGGTTATCCGGTATTTTTACCACTGATTTCAATAAATCCTCTCTAGGTGTGGCCCTAGCCCTGTCATATCCGCATTGAACTGCCCTGTCTGTGTACTGTCTGTTTTTAAACCTTCTTTTTAGTTCCACAGCCTGGCCCTCAAATAGGGTGGTGTCTGAACATATGCGGCGAGCCCTGAGAAACTGACCTGTAGGCACAGAATTTAAAATCTGCGATGGATGAGATGATCTGGTGCTCAAGAAGGAGTTGACAGCGGTGTCCTTCCTATAGATATCTGTCTTGATAGAGCCATCCATATTTTTTTCGATTTTGATGTCCAAGAAATTGATGATATTAGTACTGCGATGATAGGTCAGATTGATGTTAGACTCATTATCATTTAAGGATGACAAAAATACATCCAAGTTCTTACTATCTGATAATGATCTGAGATCGGTTTTGGCTGATAAACCATCAATCACACCACGGAGGTCTAGGACCCTAAGAGAGATGATGGTTAGGAGTCATTATACACCACCTCCCTCTAATTTCTTGGAAAAATCCAAGGGACCAAGATGGGGCTCCTCTTACTGTGGGGATTGTGGAGCGTGCTCACAAATGGAAAGAACGTCTCTATTCCACAATTCTGACAACGATAGAGAGTTTAAGATTGTACAGAACATCAATTGCAGAACGACGCACGTTATATACTGGGCTAAAGTGGTCTCATCTATGTGGGCCTAACCTCCCGCGAGCTCAGAGTTAGGATCCTTGAGCATATTAGAGATATCAAAAAAGCAGCCGTGATCGTGAATCCGGAGGAGTTGGAGATGCTCAAGAATATACCCAGGCACTTCAAAAATATGCACAACTGTAACTGGCGCCTTCTAAAATTCCATGGGATAGATAGGATTTATCTGAGCCCTAGGGGTGGGGATCCAAGGAGACTTTTGGCCCAGAGGGAGGTCAAGTGGATCACCATTTTAGAAACGGAAAAACCAAAAGGCCTGAACGACTACATCTCTTTCAGGCCTTTCTTATGAAATATTTTCTGAGAAATACATGGTGGTCCCTTTGGCTTTCTCTTAAGCCTCCTGGATCTATTTAATATTAATATTCATTCAATGTGTATCATCGGGGGCCTTTCTCTCTTTGACACTTTCGTCCTCTCATTTAGATCCCTGTATGGTGTATGGGGTTTGATACTGTTGATGTGTAAAATCATATGATTGAGCATTTTGATTTATGCAAATATTATAATGATACACAGGATGATTTTTGTGGGCATGTGTGGATACAAAATTGCAAACACATATCCCCCCCTTGTCTGTTTATCTCCGATCCTGCCATTAGAAATCTCACTTTTTATCTGTTTTAAAGGTCGCAAAAATCTTTTTTGAGATTAATATAAATTCTTCTCTTTAAATTTTTCTTTGTAGAGAGTTTTTGGATGATGCAATAAAGCAATTAAAAACTGGCGTTTATGATGGGATCTATCAATCTGGCACTTGAACCACCAATTGGATCCAGCATATCCTGCCCAACTGTGAACTGAAGACTCCCTTTCTTCTCAGATACTAATATTTATGATGTTTATATGATTCTACTCCTGAAAGGTTATCTTGTTCTTCAGGTTGGATAAATGCTGGATGTGAGGAATATTTTTGCCCTCTAGGTGGCAACCTCCCTGGAAGTGACGGAAACATATGGGTTTTTCTATGTCATGTGTATATATGGTATATTATTATATACCCATTGTTTCCCTCACAAACACTCTTTATGGCCATATGATCCTGTCATATTATATAATGGATTCTTCTCTATTTAACATTACATTCTACTTTGCCATTACTCCTGCCCTTTTCTAAAATGGCCACCGGCCAGACTGAGATCGGAGCGCGCTCTGCATGCCGGGAGTCGCCTCCCCTCTCCACCCGGCGCCCAATTGAGGGACGCTTATCGTGCATGCGCACAGCGTCTTCCGGGACGCCGGCTGGGGAGGATGACGCGACTTCCGGTTTGCGGCGTGCGCCAGCAAAACGACTTCAGGTGGGCTCTCTGCATAAAAAGGTGACCTTGCGACTACCCCAGCACCTCCTGACGAAGCGGTGGCGAAACGCGCGTCGAGGTGCTGGGCGGTGTGCGTTTTGATCCCTGTGGTATGCTTATTGAATGATTACTCACTGTGATGTCTTTCTACCATTTTTAGGGGCAGCTGAGTATATTTAGTATGTCTGGTGTATATCTATATACCCTATATAGAATCGGCTGTCTCTTCCATATGTTGTAAAGCTGCACTAGCACTTTATGTTATTAATGTTGTGATAGATGTCACACTATCAACTTTTTGTGTACCCATCGGTCTGGACAACTGCGCAACAAGTTTGCTTTGATGATTTTTCCATTATACCACACTGCACCAGTCTGTGTTTCTTTGGTTTTATGGGGTAGGGTGTTTTTAATCAAAAATCTGTCTGACCAGCATTGTATGAATAAAATGTATTTTTCTACTAATATTGTATTATAAACTTTAAAGTGATGAACTAATAAATAAAAATACTACTGTGATTAAGCAAAACAAATGTTGTTTGCAAACTCAATTTTTTGGTTATTCTGGGAAATTACCTAGGACAAGGACTATCCAGTCAGTTTAGCACCGGCAGCCAAGCATCATCCTTATGTGGATTCTTCCACCAACCCATGCGAAGATAACCCACCTCCTGAATCTTCATCATCCCCCTCTGAGCTGACAATAGTGAATATATCTAACCAAACTGTGGCCATTGACTGGGGGAGATAGATCGTAAGGAGTTTAGGGAAGCACAACTCACGGATGCCACATTAGAACTTATCCGCAGTGCGGCTGCCCAATCTGGGGGAGGAAATCAGGGGGAAGTGTATAGATGGGAGAAAGGACTCTAATATCGGGAAAAGCCCGCATCCTGCCAGAGAATCCCTGGACCCATGTACATCAGCTTGTGGTACCCCAGCAGTACAGATCCCAACTCTTGCGCTTGGCTCATGATGTTCCTGCAGCTTGACACATGGGGGTCAGAAAGACCCGGTCCCGCCTGCTGCGTAGTTTTTTGGCCAAGGATCTCTTAAGAAGTGCAGACACACGGGACAAGAGGTTCAGCGTAAAGGGGGAGCCCCCTGTTGTGCCCGCTCCAACCCAAGCCCTTGATAGGAAAACTGTTCCAGAGTTGCCATTGATTTAATAGGCCCCTTAGCCATCCACAGCCGCAGTGGAAAAAGGTTCATCCTCACCCTGGTAGACTTTGACACCTGTTACCCAGAGGCTATTGCCTTGTCCTCCACAGATGTGGTGCACATGGCTCAAGCTCTACTGGACATCTTCAGCGGAGTAATGTTTCCGCAGGAAGTATTGACTGACCAGGGGGCACAGTTCCAAAGTGAACTGATTCAGACCCTGTGGGAGAAACATAGAGTCCTCCTCATGCGCACCACCCCCTACCATCCTGAAACAAATGGATTTTGTAAGCGCTTCAACGGAACGCTTAAACAGCTCATTAGCCGGCATGTAGCATCTGAGGGGGGGACTGGGAGAAAAACCTGCAGTAGCTCCTTTTTGCTTACCGGGAGGTGCCGCAGGACTCCACCGGGTTCTCTCCCTTCGAATTGCTTTATGGCCAAAAAGTACGAGGGCCCCTAGAGCTGGTACGAGAGAGTTGGGAGGGCACCTTCCCCACAGAGGAGGTTTCCATTCTGGACTATGTTCAAAAGTTTAAGAAAAGGATGAGGCACCTCATGGCGTTAGCCCACGGTAATTTAGAAGTGGCTCAGGAAAGGCAAAAACGATGTTACGACCGCACTGCCCGACCCCGAGAATTTGCCTGTGGACAGAAGGTCCTAGTACTAGTACTGGTACGGAAAAATAAGCTGCAAGCCATGTGGGCGGGTCCATTCACCATTACCAAGAAATGTGGCAATACTGACTACACCGTGGCCCTGGATCGAGCAGGTGTTCGTGAGCGTACCTACCACATCAATAGGCTAAAAGCTTATGAGGAACGAGAAGTCACCAATTTAGCAGTTTGCTGTCCAGAGTTAGATGATCCAGAGTTGGACCAGATCCCAGACCTATTAGTGGACTCCAAAAGGGAAATGGGGGTAAAAGATGTATCACTAGGGGAGCAGCTTTGTCCTTCACAGAAGTGACAGATATCAGACATACTCGGAACATATGAATCCCAGACCACGAGTCAGCCTGGTAGAACCCCCCTGGTCCAGCATCATGTCAACACAGGGGCAGCCACCCCACTAAGACAACCCGCCTACCGGGTGACCCCTCCTGTGTTGGCAATGATGAAGGCCGAGGTGGATGACATGTTAAATATGGGGTCATAGTCCCTTCCCATAGCCCATGGGCTGCCAGTGTTGTGTTGGTGCCCAAGAAGGACAAGAGTACTCGTTTCTGTGTAGACTATGGACGACTCAATGAGGTCACGATTACAGATGCTTACCTCATGCCCCAGGTGGATGAACTACTAGATAGGTTAGGGGGTCTCGGTTTATATCTACCCTCGATTTGAGCAAGGGATACTGGCAGATCCCACTCACGAAGGAGGCTCAAGAAATATCTCCCTTTTGGCCTGTACGAGTTCTCCAGCATGCCATTTGGGATGAAGACCGCCCCGGCCACCTTCCAAAGGATGGTGGACCAGATACTAGAGGGGTGTCAGGATTATAAGCCAATAACTATACTACCGGCTGACATGGGGGGCAGCATAGTGGTTACCATTGTGAAGCTATTCCCCTCCGAGGGGATTCTGAGACTTATATTCAATTACAATCGGACCCTACTAACCAATACCTAAAAGAACGGAGTATGTTCGTTAAATCGGGCCAGAATTGTGGCATATTGAATATTGAATAAGAAAGAGTCTATTTTCAACAAAAACCCCCGGATGGTGGTATTTTACCACATCCCAAAGATCCACAAAAATACGGAAAATTCCCCCCCCCCCCCTCCGGACGTCCCATCATATCGGACATAGGTTGTCTCACTGCCAATCTATCAAAGTATAATGATTATAATTACAGCCACTGTTGTCCCAAATACCAGTTTATATTAAGGACACCAGTCACATTATCCAAATATTGCAAACCTGGGTGGAGGGCGGCTAATATCCGGGCACTCCAGGTGTCACTTCTTTATACACAGTTATTAGACGGGACCTGGTTGCGAGGCTGCTAAGTTTTTAGTTTTTGGGGTTTTTTTTCTTTACTCTAGTGGTCAGTTTTATTATGATAATATTCAATTTATATTAACTCATAATTTTTATACTTTTGGGACAGATTTTTTTTTCAGCAGTGCGGTACCGCCATGGGGACCAGATTTGCGCCCAGCTATGCTAATCTGTATATGGGTTGGTGGGAGACAGGCTGCACACAAATCTGGTCCTGTGGCGCCGTTTTATAGACGATATTATCTTTATTTGGTCAGAGAATTCCCTAAAAAAAAATATCTGAAATTCTAATAACTTGCAGCTGGAATTTCCTCCCAGTTGTAGCCAGGTCTAAGTCCATTTTTTTCGATTTAAAAATCTTCATTGTAAAATTGCAACAAAATGCTCCTGTAATGTAATGTAATGCTCTCGCAGCTCCTTTCAAAAAATTAGTAAGCTCTTTTTGGCCAATTTTGAGACCGGACCCAATTATAGGGGAACATCTTCCAATGGCTCCGAAGGCCAAAAATTTGGGGAATTTTATTGCCCCAACGGTTCAAGGTTCATTTAGAACTTCTGACCCTGAACAACTATCCACCTTACCCCCCACTGGGGGCGATGACAAACACTCGCATCAGTCTCGGATGGGCTTTTTTAGGTTCGGCAGGTGTTTGTTGTAAACAAACCATCACGACTATAAAACTTTACACCTCTCCACTAATTCTGATACTTTTTTGAATAAACAATGTATCACTTGTTATAGTAAAGGGGTTACTTACGCTAAAGTCTGTCCCTGCAAATAAATCTACGTGGGGCGGAATAAGCGCAATATAGCCACACGTATTTGGGAACATTTGTACAATATCAGTACCAATTTCAAGGGTCACCCCCCGATCCCCCCATATTCCCTCACACACCGCAGCTCTCTCCAGGAGACCTGCTTTGTGGGTTTGGAGCTTATTGCACCTGATTGGACGGGATCTTATAGCGCTGAAACTAGATGGATTCCCAATGTAAACACCCAGAATCCTAATGGTCTGAATTCAGAGATTGAGCTGTTCAAGTTTTAGTTGTTGGGTGTTTGTAATTCTTGAGATGTATATACAGAACTAGACACATGTACTCTTTAGGGTATTTGGGTGGGGTTTTTTGTGTTGTGTGTGTGTGTGTGTGTGTATATATATTAGAAGTGTAAATATACATATTTTATGTGTGCCCCCCTTTATTCTTGCAATAGCTTGTTAGGGTATTGTGGTATTTGTATATATGTACATTTATTATTTTGCCACAACCACATCTTATCATATATCAGGTGAGCGTATAAATTTTGTAGCTTTTGCCCTTTTAATGGAGTGTTCTGCTTTAATTGTCATACTGCATGGGTCCTTTTTTATGTAACCATTTATAACCCTGCTTTTCTGTAATAGTCATTTTGGGCCCTCTGTTTGCAGACTTGTGTATAGGGCTGTTCACACTGCTGATATATTTGAGGGCTGATTATCACAATTAGCGATCAGCCCTCCTGTCATTCTTGTCTTTATGGTGTCCAGTGATCAGCCCTCCTGTCCTCTTCTTGTCTTTATGGTGTCCAGTGATCAGCCCTCCTGTCCTCTTCTTGTCTTTATGGTGTCCAGTGATCAGCCCTCCTGTCCTCTTCTTCTCTTTATGGTGTCCAGCGATCAGCCTCCTGTCCTCTTCTTCTCTTTATGGTGTCCAGTGATCAGCCCTCCTGTCCTTCTTGTCTTTATGGTGTCCAGCGATCAGCCCTCCTGTCCTCTTCTTGTCTTTATGGTGTCCAGCGATCAGCCCTCCTGTCGTCTCCTTGTCTTTATGGTGTAAAGTGATCAGCCCTCCTGTCCTCTTCTTGTCTTTATGGTGTCCAGTGATCAGCCCTCCTGTCCTCTTCTTGTCTTTATGGTGTCCAGAGATCAGCCCTCCTGTCCTCTTCTTGTCTTTATGGTGTCCAGAGATCAGCCCTCCTGTCCTCTTCTTGTCTTTATGGTGTCCAGTGATCAGCCCTCCTGTCCTCTTCTTGTCTTTATGGTGTCCAGTGATCAGCCCTCCTGTCCTCTTCTTGTCTTTATGGTGTCCAGTGATCAGCCCTCCTGTCCTCTTCTTCTCTTTATGGTGTCCAGCGATCAGCCCTCCTGTCCTCTTCTTGTCTTTATGGTGTCCAGTGATCAGCCCTCCTGTCATTCTTGTCTTTATGGTGTCCAGCGATCAGCCCTCCTGTCCTCTTCTTGTCTTTATGGTGTCCAGCGCGGGGGGTTGTTTCTTACATTATATGACTTTGTACACTCCTGACAGTCTTTTAACCACCCTTTTTTTTGCTGCTGACCATTCTTGTTTTCATTTTTCCTTCTCATCGATATTGCTCTGTTTATTTCCCCTCCTGGGTGTTTCTATGAGGCGCAGGTTGTATTTCTCTGTAGTTATTGATGTTAGGATTATGCCCAGGCGTACGTGGATGACATCGCCATCTACAGCGACACTTGGGAAAAGCTTCTTCAGCTCGTGGCCCAGGTTCTTCAGAAGATAGCCGAAGCCCAACTCGCCATCAGCCCTCACAAGTGCCAAATGGGTATGGCCGAGGTGCTATACCTGGGACATCGGGTGGGATGTGGGTGCATTCATCCAGAACCTGCAAAAGTAGAAGCCATTATCCAGTGGCCCCGCCCGGTCAACCAAAAACAAGTCTGTGCATTCTTAGGAACCGCAAACTATTATCGGACGTTTATCATCGATCACAGTACCGTAGCCAAACCCCTCACATCCAAGAAGTATGTCCTTAACCTCATCTGGACCCCAGCATGTTAATCTGTGCTCCTCAAGTTGAAAAGTCAACTAGCCCACTGCCCAGTTCTGGCCGCTCCTGACTTCTGCCGCCGATTCATTCTCCAAACAGATGCCTTGGACTCTGGACTAGGAGCTGTACTTAGCCAAGTGGGAGGCGACAATCAAGAACATCCAATAGTCTATCTCTCCCGGAAACTGTTGGACCGAGAGAGAACCTACACCACAATAGAAAAAGAATGCCTGGCCATAGTCTGGGCCCTGAGAAAATTGCAGCCCTACCTCTATGGCAATGAGTTCAGTCTTATCCGACCACAATCCCTTAAATTGGCTTAATCAGACTGTGGGGAAAATGGCCGTCTACTCAGAAGGAGCTTGGCCTTACAACCCTACAGTATTTCCATCTCACACAAACCGGGCAAGAATCATGGAAATGGCGATGGGCTTTCCCGACAGGGGGAGAAGGATGATCGGAAGCCTATCATGTCTGGCAGCCCCATCAATAGGGAACATCAAGATTCAGCAGAAGGGGGGGAATGTGAAGACACAGCCCTGTTCAAATGTTCTTCAATTGGCCATACATGGGTCCCTTTTGTAATGAACGAAAATCCAGCATCCAAGTCCAATAACATAAAAAACTTCCACTTTATTTCACACCAGCTGTAGCACCCGGCGTTGCCCGGGACAGTAACGGTCTCTGTCTCTCTCCCAGTCTCTCTGTGTGTTGCTGTCTGTCTGTTTGTATCTCTCGGTATTTGCATCAGTCTATCTGTCGCAATCTCTGTATCTGTCCGTCTATCTCGCTGTCTCTTTGCCCGGGGCTGTCTCTTTGCCCGGGGCTGTCTCTTTGCCCGGGGCTGTCTCTTTGCCCGGGGCTGTCTCTTTGCCCGGGGCTGTCTCTTTGCCCGGGGCTGTCTCTTTGCCCGGGGCTGTCTCGTTCTCTATGCCTGTCTCTATCTTATACTAAGGCTATGTGCCCACGGGGACAGTGTCCGGCGGAAATATCCGCAGGACATTCCGCAGGAGCTCCCAGGAAACTGCACCACAACTTTTGTCTGTTTCCAAGCTGCGGAATGTCCTGCGGATATGGTGCAGGCATTCTGCATTGAGGATACAGTACCATGGCTTCGGCACTGCATCCTCAATGCAGAACAAGTGCTGCAGTGATCGGGTGTTCATACGTCCCTCCATCATGCAGCACCTCGCTTTCCGGCAGCCGGGTCACTCTCTCAGCGGCTGCAGGAGAAGGTGGGCGGGCCTGAACTAGCTCCGGCTGTCGAATGACCGGAGCTCGTGCAGGCCCCGCCCACCTCTTCCTTCCTGTACCTGGATTCACCGCGCTCCTGTGCACCGGACGGAGAAAGTGACTCTGGTGAGACAGGTAAGTATATGGGACCCTGTGGAGAAATCCGCAACAATAATTGACATGCTCCAGATTTTACCGCATGAAAATCCGCACGATTTCCGCTGCGGAAAAATCCGCAGCGTGGGCACAGCATTTCCCAAATGCCATAGAAATGGCTGGGGTGTAGCTGTGCTGCAGATTTCTGGAAAATCCGTGCATTTTCCCGCAGTGTGGGCACATAGCCTTATAGTTTATTTTGTTCCTATAGCAACCACTGACAGTTATTTATAGCCTATAGCTCCCAGCTCCATTCAGTTTAATGGCTATAGGATTTTGTAGCGTAACTGGAAAGCTTGGGGTTAAATTTTCCCGCTCAAACATAGTCTATGACGTTCCCCGAGTCACATGGAGTGTCTGCAAAATTTTGTGATTGTAAATGCGACGGTGCAGATTCCTTTAGCGGACACACACACACACACACACACACACACACACATATATATATATATATATATATATTATACACACACACACATACACTGAGCTTTATATATTAGATGGTATAAAATTGGTAAAACCAGTTCAAAACGACATGATCATGGCATAGAAGACGCGTTTCGGACGTGTACCGTCCTTAGTCATCTAACATAATGAATGAACAGAGGATACATAAAGGCATTGCAACCGGAAATCGCAAGCATTAACGTATCACCTGGACATCTGAACATACCGAATTAACCTATTAAATGACATGGAACAGCTGATTGACCTGATGCACAAAATGAGACCGAAAAAAGAAAGGCAGTAAAGTGTCTAATAAATGTTATTAACTCATTCCGCAAGTTTAATCCCATAGGCGTTCTAGTACCCAAGTCACAAATCCACTCGGCCTCCCTTAAACGCAATAAAGACGCAGGATTTCCCCCTCTCTTAGGTAAAGAAATGTGTTGGATTGCATTGACTCTGAAGGAGTCCACATTGCCACTGTGCACACTGATAAAGTGCTGAGAGGCTCCGGAAGGATTTCTACTACTAACATTTTTAATGTCGTAGAGATGTTCGGAAATCCTGCGTCTTAATGTGCGACTCGTGCAGCCAACATATTGCACATCACAGCTAATACACGTGATTAAATAGATAACTCCACTGGATCCACAGTTGATAAAGATCCTATGTTAAATTCCTTTTTTGATACACAAGACATTTTTTTTTTGGTATTGTGCATACGTATGCACAAACCGCACAATTTGTGTCCGCACCTAAAGACCCTGTGGTTAACAATATACCCACTGGAGAGTTTATTAGGGCTAAACTTGTACATCCGAGGCGGCTTTTGGCGTGGAATGTGAGCGAATAGAAAGCAGATTTAGGAACAGGGGCTACTCTGGTTCACTTTTGAGAGAGGCTATAGACAAAACCAATTTGAAAAGCAGAGATCAGTATTTGAATAAAACAGAATCTGATCATACATCGGGTGATTCTTTTGACTAAATATAGCAGAGATTATTTTTCCATAGTTCATATTGTAATTTTTTTTTTTTTTGCCTATTCTAACTATGGACAATACTCTGAAAAATATCCTGGAAGGTGGCGTCAAATTTTGTTTCTAAATGAAATCGCACCATAGAGTCAATACTCTCTCCAAGTGACCATCCGAATAAATCTTCCCTTAATAAAAAAAAACGGCAAAAACACTTGGCTTTCTACCACAGGGTCTTTAGGTGCGGACACAAATTGTGCGGTTTGTGCATACGTATGCACAATACCAAAAAATGTTTCCTTGTGTATCAAAAAAGGAATTTAACATAGGATCTTTTATCAACTGTGGATCCAGTGGAGTTATCTATTTAATCACGTGTATTAGCTGTGATATGCAATATGTTGGCCGCACGAGTCGCACAGTTCTTGGACCCCTGCTGTTCTCCATCTACACCTTCGGCCTGGGCCAGCTCATAGGGTCCCACGGCTTCCAGTATCATCTCTATGCCGATGACACACAGATCTACCTCTCTGGACCTGACATTACCTCTCTACTAACCAGAATCCCACAATGTCTGTCTGCTATTTCATCCTTCTTCTCTGCGCGATTCCTAAAACTTAACATGGACAAAACAGAGTTCATTGTCTTTCCTCCTCTTCACTCATCTCCTCCAACAAGCCTTTCCATCAAACTTGAAGTTTGCTCACTCTCCCCAGTCTCACAAGCTCGTTGCCTTGGAGTGACCCTCGACTCTGCTCTATCCTTCAAGCCACACATCCAAGCCCTCTTCACTTCATGCCGATTACAACTCAAAAATATCTCCCGGATCCGTGCTTTCCTTAACCAAGAATCAGCAAAAACATTAGTGCATGCCCTCATCATCTCCCGCCTCGACTACTGCAACCTCCTGCTCTCTGGCCTCCCTTCCAACACTCTTGCACCCCTCCAATCTATCCTAAACTCTGCAGCCCGCTTAATCCACCTCTCCCCTCGCTACTCCCCAGCCTCGCCACTCTGCCAATCCCTTCACTGGCTTCCCATCGCCCAACGACTCCAGTTCAAAACATTAACCATGACATACAAAGCCATGCACAACCTGTCTCCTCCCTACATCTGTGACCTCGTCTCCTGGAACCTACCTGCACGCAACCTCAGATCCTCACAAGATCTCCTTCTCTACTCCTCTCTTATCTCCTCTTCCCACAATCGCGTACAAGATTTCTCCCGTGCATCCCCCATACTCTGGAACGCTCTACCTCAGCACATCAGACTCTCCACTACCGTGGAAAGCTTCAAGAGGAACCTCAAGACCCACCTCTTCCAACAAGCCTACAACCTACAATAGCCCTCAGTCCAGTACACCACTGCGCAACCAGCTCTGTCCTCACCTATTGTACCATCACCCATTCCCTGTAGACTGCGAGCCCTCGCGGGCAGGGTCCTCTCTGCTCCTGTAGACTGTGAGCCCTCGCGGGCAGGGTCCTCTCTGCTCCTGTAGACTGTGAGCCCTCGCGGGCAGGGTCCTCTCTGCTCCTGTAGACTGTGAGCCCTCGCGGGCAGGGTCCTCTCTGCTCCTGTAGACTGTGAGCCCTCGCGGGCAGGGTCCTCTCTCCTCCTGTAGACTGTGAGACCTCGCGGGCAGGGTCCTCTCTCCTCCTGTAGACTGTGAGCCCTCGCGGGCAGGGTCCTCTCTCCTCCTGTAGACTGTGAGCCCTCGCGGGCAGGGTCCTCTCTCCTCCTGTAGACTGTGAGCCCTCGCGGGTAGGGTCCTCTCTCCTCCTATACCAGTCTGTCTTGTACTGTTAATGATTGTTGTACGTATACCCTCTCTCACTTGTAAAGTGCCATGGAATAAATGGCGCTATAATAATAATAATAATAATTAAGATGCAGGATTTCTCTGACATTAAAAATGTCAGTAGTAGAAATCCTTCCGGAGCCTCCCAGCACTTTATCAGTGTGCACAGTGGCAATGTGGACTCCTTCAGAGTCCATGCAATCCAACAGATTTCTTTACCTAAGAGAGGGGGAAATCCTGCGTCTTTATTGCGTTTAAGGGAGGCCGAGTGGATTTGTGACTTGGGTACTAGAACGCCTATGGGATTAAACTTGCGGAATGAGTTAATAACATTTATTAGACCCTTTCTTTTTTGTCTCATTTTGTGCATCAGGTCAATCAGCTGTTTCATGTCATTTAATAGGTTAATTCGGTATGTTCAGATGTCCAGCTGATACGTTAATGCTTGCGATTTCCGGTTGCAATGCCTTTATATATCCTCTGTTCATTCATTAGGTTAGATGACTAAGGACGGTACACGTCCGAAACGCGTCTTCTTTTCTATGCCACGATCATGTCGTTTTGAACTGGTTTTACCAATCTTATACCATGTGAAATAAAGTGGAAGTTTTTTATCTTATTGGACTTGGATGCTGGATTTTCGTTCATTACCTTGCTGTGCATTTGCCTGCCATTCCGTGCACCGTCCCAGGATTCCTCCTCCATCAGTGGTGAGCTGGACATTTCTGTTCATTTACTATATGGGTCCCTTTTGTGTGGTATCTCGTGTTTGTCATTTGTTTTCCGCTGGACTCATCCATTCATAGTTTGAGGTTGTGTATTGCTAATTTACTGTAAATCCCCTCAGCCTCTCTGTCTACCTCACTCAGAGGAGACTTATACAGGAGAATTACCTATGCGAATTGGAATGCCGCCCAATCAGAGCACAGCCTTACTTTACCAATCCGGTGAGACCACATTCCCTGGAATGCGTGCCCAGGAGATATAAAAAGTGACTGAGTCACCAGGTTGTTCTTTTGGCACATGGCTTCAATCTAGGGGTTTTGTCCCTGTTTGGAAGTCCAGTACCAGCCTAGGCACTTCACCACCAGTTAAGGAATCTGAAACTGGATTATATTGTGCAGGAGCATTGCCGAGGATCCTAGGATTCGGCTGGAAGAAACCCAGGGTGGGACAAGTCGCTTACCTTGCTACAAACCTTGTTGTGCTCATGAAGCTTCCTATGCTTGTCACTATAGGGTTTTATGTTATTTGCCTTTGTTGGTGACCAATAAAGTCTAATTATTGTGGTTCCCGCACCCTGTGTTGTCTAAGTAGTGTTCTGCCCACAAGTACGGAGTGCGGGCGTTCAGTTGGCATGAGCCCTGGTCTATGCGGTCTTTCTAAAGGCAGCCGGGCCTGCGGACGAGAGCACCCACTGACCCCGTGTCTCCACACTGGGCTTCTAAATACTGGGGGGGGCTGTCATGTGTTGTTCAGGTCCTGACTCATTAGGTGTCACGGCGGAATCGGGCTCTGTTCTGGTGTCTCCTAGATGATCAGCCAGAGCCGGTCATCGGCTGTGTCATGTGCTCTGTTCCTCAGTCGCACAGGAGTTAATTGCTGCTCACCTGGTGAACTCTACAAAGAGCTCATGGGGCTAATTACCAATCACAACTGTCTTCTCCCTATAGAAGATTCTGGATCCTGCTACTCAGAGCCGATGATAGCTCCAGCAGAAGCTCCAGCGGTTCCGGCCTTTGTGGTGAACCTGTTTATGGTGATCTGTGTTGCCATTTTGAGTGGTGTGGACGTTCCCCTGTTGTGCGGTTCTTTATCCTCCTGCGCATGTATAGTCCTCTTTTGTGTTTGAGAGCTGTGTGTACGAGTTTCCATTCTCCCTTGTCCATGTTGATTCTGTAGAGTTTTGTGTTTTCGGGCCGCCCCATGGGTGGTGGAGCAGGATCAGGGTCACACTGGCTACCATCAAGCCTACCTCAAACATAAGGGGATAGCGCAGTGTCTTGAGTCTGAGGGCCAGCCTAGGGGCCCCATTACTATCGTTACATAGCCCGTGACGGGTATCTGGCCTTCTAAACTCCGGGGGGAGGGGAGGGGGGATCTGGGCTTCTAAATGCTGTGGGGGGGAATCTGGGCTTCCAATAACCGTGGAGGGGGGGGAATATGGGCTTCTAAATACCGAGGGGGGGAAGGGGAATTTGGGCTTATAAATACCAAGGGGGGAGAATCTAGGCTTCTAAGTAACTTGGGGGGGGGAGGAGGGCTTCTAAATACCGAGGGGGGGGAATCTGGGCTTCTAAATACCGTGGAAGGGTAATCTGGGCTTCTAAATACTGTGTGGGGGGCGTGAAATCTGGGCTTCTAATTACCGTGGGGGGGAGGGGAGGATCGAGGCTTCTAAATATAAATGCTGGGAGAGGGCGGATAATCGGGGCTTCTAAATACTGTGGGGAGGGGAATCTGGGCTCCTAAATATGGGCTGGGGATCTGGTTTGGGGTCAGGTGACAGTGACAGCTTGTTACGGGGGTTGTGTACAATCTGTGGTTCACATATCGGCGGGGGCGTGTCCTGTATGTGGGTGGGACCCCAGGGACGGTGCCGGCGGGCTCCAGGGACGGTGTTGGGGGGCAGTGCGAGGGTTTTCCTCCTCGTTTCTCTGGATTTCTGCGGTTGGTGACGGCTTGGGAGTCTCAGGAGCACATGACGTCTCTGGAAGTGTGAGATCTCCCGTGACAAATCTTCATCTGGAGACGAGTCGTCTTCCTTCTTTATGGTGGATATAAATTCGGCAGAGGCGTCGTCTCCGCTCCTGTTCACACTGCTGTTATGTTACTATTCAACAACCTGATGAACACAATCTTCAGGAAATCGCTGCAGTCCGGACACGACGCAAAGGGGCAGGGAAACCGCCGCCTGTTACCCAAGGGCAACCAACACACGGGAGTGAAATACCGTAATCACAGGGTGGCTCCACCGTACGGTCAGCCCTCCTGCCTTCATTCCCTCCCCCACACGTCTCTGGTGGGGCCGCTCCGTCTGATAGAAGCGGTGTCTGCAGTGCTTACGCCACCAACGCAGCCTGGTGCACAACACGGCGCCGCACTGCACAGAACAGACTGGTGCACAACACGGCGCCGCACTGCACAGAACAGACTGGTGCACAACACGGCGCCGCACTGCACAGAACAGAGTGCCACGCACAGAACACTCGGCTGCACGCTTTCTTTAGAGATGTATTTGCACATACAGCAGTAATGCACGGGTCACATGCAGTGTGCAGCCTCCGGTGCAGCGCCCCCCTGTGGAGCTGCCTCTTGTGGACGTGTGGCTCCATCTCTAGTGTCCAGGAAGCATTTGTCCCATGTCACCTTGTCCTTGGTGAAGCCCCTGTAAGCCGCCCACCTGCCCCTTCCCCAGCTCTTGCTCGCCATGCGGCAGTGCAGCAGCATCCCCTCGTCCGTACCGGAGGTCCTCTATACATTGTCTTCTGTCTTTCTGGGGGTCTCCACAAGCGTTCAGAAAGCCTCTGGATTTGTGTGGCTTTTGCTTTTCTTGCGCTTGGTTTTGGCAGCAGATGAGGTGGGGATCTCCAGGGACTCCAGTCTGAATGGTCGGGGGAGGGGCGCATCCACAGACAGAACCGGGGACACGGCGCTGAGACTGGCAGACAGGACGGTGGGCGAGGTGTTGAGCGGAGAGCTGTATGCTGGGGAGAGAAAAGGCGAAAATGTAACACATGGTGGGGCCACACCGGCATCCATACTACGGGATAATGGCCACACCGGCATCCATACTACGGGATAATGGCCACACCGGCATCCATACTACGGGATAATGGCCACACCGGCATCCATACTACGGGATAACGGCCACACCGGCGTCCATACTACGGGATAATGGCCACACCGGCATCCATACTACGGGATAATGGCCACACCGGCATCCATACTATGGGATAATGGCCACACCGGCATCCATACTACGGGATAATGGCCACACCGGCATCCATACTACGGGATAATGGCCACACCGGCATCCATACTATGGGATAATGGCCACACCGGCATCCATACTACGGGATAATGGCCACACCGGCATCCATACTACGGGATAATGGCCACACCGGCATCCATACTACGGGATAATGGCCACACCGGCGTCCATACTACGGGATAATGGCCACACCGACGTCCATACTACGGGATAATGGCCACCCCGGCGTCCATACTACGGGATAATGGCCACACCGACATCCATACTACGGGATAATGGCCACACCGGCATCCATACTACGGGATAATGGCCACACCGGCATCCATACTACGGGATAATGGCCACACCGGCATCCATACTACGGGATAATGGCCACACCGGCATCCATACTACGGGATAATGGCCACACCGGCATCCATACTACGGGATAATGGCCACACCGGCATCCATACTACGGGATAATGGCCACACCGGCATCCATACTACGGGATAATGGCCACACCGGCATCCATACTATGGGATAATGGCCACACCGGCATCCATACTACGGGATAATGGCCACACCGGCATCCATACTACGGGATAATGGCCACACCGGCATCCATACTACGGAATAATGGCCACACCGGCATCCATACTACGGGATAATGGCCACACCGGCATCCATACTACGGGATAATGGCCACACCGGCATCCATACTACGGGATAATGGCCACACCGGCATCCATACTACGGGATAATGGCCACACCGGCGTCTATACTACAAGATAATGGCCACACCGGCATCCATACTACGGGATAATGGCCACACCGGCATCCATACTACGGGATAATGGCCACACCGGCATCCATACTACGGGATAATGGCCACACCGGCGTCCATACTACGGGATAATGGCCACACCGGCGTCCATACTACGGGATAATGGCCACACCGGCGTCCATACTACGGGATAATGGCCACACCGGCGTCCATACTACGGGATAATGGCCACACCGGCGTCCATACTACGGGATAATGGCCACACCGGCGTCCATACTACGGGATAATGGCCACACCGGCGTCCATACTACAAGATAATGGCCACACCGGCGTCCATACTACGGGATAATGGCCACACCGGCATCCATACTACGGGATAATGGCCACACCGGCATCCATACTACAAGATAATGGCCACACCGGCGTCCATACTACGGGATAATGGCCACACCGGCGTCCATACTACGGGATAATGGCCACACCGGGGTCCATACTACGGGATAATGGCCACACCGGCGTCCATACTATGGGATAATGGCCACACCGGCGTCCATACTATGGGATAATGGCCACACCGGCGTCCATACTACGGGATAATGGCCACACCGGCATCCATACTACGGGATAATGGCCACACCGGCATCCATACTACGGGATAATGGCCACACCGGCAATCCTACTACGGGATAATGGCCACACTGGCATCCATACTACAGGATAATGGCCACACCGGCATCCATACTACGGGATAACGGCCACACCGGCGTCCATACTACGGGATAACGGCCACACCGGCGTCCATACTACGGGATAACGGCCACACCGGTGTCCATACTACGGGATAATGGGCCCCGGTGCGTCCTCCTCCAGACCTGGGGAACGTCTGCAGCCGGTAATAGTGCCACCAACAGATTATAATCAGTGGAATGTGGAGTGTGAATACGTCCCCACAGATGTGGCTGTGCTGAGATTACGTGGCCCCCGCTGTGTGTGGAGCTGCTGTATATACTGGTGGGGGACACATGCCGTATCTACTGGTGGGGGGGACACATGCCGTATCTACTGGTGGGGGGAAACATGCCGTATATACTAGTGGGGGGAAACATGCCGTATCTACTGGTGGGGGGGACACATGCCGTATCTACTGGTGGGGGGGGACACATGCCGTATCTACTGGTGGGGGGAAACATGCCGTATCTACTGGTGGGGGGAAACATGCCGTATCTACTGGTGGGGGGAAACATGCCGTATCTACTGGTGGGGGAGACACATGCCGTATCTACTGGTGGGGGGAAACATGCCGTATATACTGGTGGGGGGGACACATGCTGTATCTACTGGTGGGGGAGACACATATCGTATATACTGGTGGGGGGAAACATGCCGTATCTACTGGTGGGGGGGACACATGCCGTATCTACTGGTGGGGGGGGAAACATGCCGTATCTACTGGTGGGGGAGACACATGCCGTATCTACTGGTGGGGGAGACACATGCCGTATCTACTGGTGGGGGGAAACATGCCGTATATACTGGTGGGGGGGACATATGCCGTATATACTAAAGAGGGAGGATAGAGAGAGAGGAGGAAGGAGAGGAGAGAGAGGGAGAGAGAGAGAGGAGGAAGGAGAGAGAGAGGAGGAAGGAGAGAGAGAGGAGGAAGGAGAGAGAGAGGAGGAAGGAGAGAGAGAGGAGGAAGGAGAGGAGAGAGGAGGAAGGAGAGAGAGAAAGCGAGAGAGAGAGGAGGAAGGAGAGAGAGAGAGAGGAGGAAGGAGAGAGAGAGAGAGGAGGAAGGAGAGAGAGAGGAGGAAGGAGAGAGAGAGAGGAGGAAGGAGAGGAGAGAGGAGGAAGGAGAGAGAGAAAGCGAGAGAGAGAGAGGAGGAAGGAGAGAGAGAGAGGAAGGAGAGAGAGAGGAGGAAGGAGAGAGAGAGAGAGAGGAGGAAGGAGAGAGAGAGGAGGAAGGAGAGAGAGAGAGGAGGAAGGAGAGAGAGAGAGGAGGAAGGAGAGAGAGGAGGAAGGGGAGGAAGGAGAGAGAGGAGGAAGGGGAGGAAGGAGAGAGAGAGAGGAGGAAGGACAGGAGAGAGAGGAGGAAGGACAGGAGAGAGAGGAGGAAGGGGAGGAAGGACAGGAGAGAGAGGAGGAAGGACAGGAGAGAGAGGAGGAAGGACAGGAGAGAGAGGAGGAAGGGGAGGAAGGACAGGAGAGAGAGGAGGAAGGACAGGAGAGAGAGGAGGAAGGGGAGGAAGGAGAGAGAGAGGAGGAAGGAGAGAGATAGAGAGGGAGAGGAGACAGAGGAGGAAGGAGAGGAGAGAGAAGAAGGAGAGGAGAGAGGGAGGAGGAAGGAGAGGAGAGAGAAGAGAGGAGAGTGAGGGGTGCAGCACAATCCTCCGGTAATAGGAAACTGCATTTCCTTCTCCTTCATTATACGCGGTGATCTTCCATGATGTGGTATACCCGGACGTGTTTCTGGGTAACGAGTCTATACAACAGGTCACATGACCGGAAACTATATCATAATAGTGTGAGCAGGAAAGAGCATGGGTCACAACGTGCACCGCAAGAAGCCAGAGTCCGAAGAGTCACACCCGGGGGGCAATTACCATCTAATGTGAGGAGCTAACAAGCCTACCTGGGGGTCTCATGTTCTCTGGGGGGAATGTCTGATGTTCTCTGGGGGGGGTGTCTGATGTTCTCTGGGGGGGTGTCTCATGTTCTCTGGGGGGGTCTCATGTTATCTGGGGGGGGTGTCTCATGTTCTCTGGGGGGGTCTCATGTTATCTGGGGGGGTGTCTCATGTTCTCTGGGGGGGTCTCATGTTATCTGGGGGGGTGTCTCATGTTCTCTGGGGGGGTCTCATGTTCTCTGGGGGGGGTCTCATGTTCTCTGGGGGGGTCTCATGTTCTCTGGGGGGTCTCATGTTCTCTGGGGGGGTGTCTCATGTTCTCTGGGGGGGTGTCTCATGTTCTCTGGGGGGGTCTCATGTTCTCTGGGGGGGGTCTCATGTTCTCTAGGGGGGGTCTCATGTTCTCTGGGGGGGTCTCATGTTCTCTGGGGGGAGTCTCATGTTCTCTGGGGGGAGTCTCATGTTCTCTGGGGGGGGTCTCATGTTCTCTGGGGGGGGGGTCTCATGTTCTCTGGGGGGGGGTCTCATGTTCTCTGGGGGGTTCTCATGTTCTCTGGGGGGAGTCTCATGTTCTCTGGGGGGAGTCTCATGTTCTCTGGGGGGCATCATGTTCTCTGGGGGGGTCTCATGTTCTCTGGGGGGGTCTCGTTCTCTGGGGGGGTCTCGTTCTCTGGGGGAGGGTCTCATGTTCTCTGGGGGGGGTTCTCATGTTCTCTGGGGGGGTCTCATGTTCTCTGAGGGGTTCTCATGTTCTCTGGGAAGAGTCTCATGTTCTCTGGGGGGCATCATGTTCTCTGGGGGGTCTCATGTTCTCTGGGGGGGTCTCGTTCTCTGGGGGGGTCTCATGTTCTCTGGGGGGGGGGTCTCATGTTCTCTGGGGGGAGTCTCATGTTCTCTGGGGGGAGTCTCATGTTCTCTGGGGGGGGTCTCATGTTCTCTGGGGGGTCTCATGTTCCCTGGGGGGGGTCTCATGTTCTCTGGGGGGGGGTCTCATGTTCTCTGGGGGGGGGTCTCATGTTCTCTGGGGGGGGGTCTCATGTTCTCTGGGGGGGGGGTCTCATGTTCTCTGGGGGGAGTCTCATGTTCTCTGGGGGGAGTCTCATGTTCTCTGGGGGGGGGGTCTCATGTTCTCTGGGGGGGGGGGTCTCATGTTCTCTGGGGGGGGTCTCATGTTCTCTGGGGGGCATCATGTTCTCTGGGGGGTTCTCATGTTCTCTGGGGGGTTCTCATGTTCTCTGGGGGGGGTTTCATGTTCTCTGGGGGGTCTCATGTTCTCTGGGGGAGTCTCATGTTCTCTGCCGGGGGGGGGGTCTCATGTTCTCTGCCGGGGGGGGGTCTCATGTTCTCTGGGGGGGGGTCCCATGTTCTCTGGGGGGGGGTCTCATGTTCTCTGCCAGGGGGGGTCTCATGTTCTCTGCCGGGGGGGGGTCTCATGTTCTCTGGGGGGGGGGTCTCTTGTTCTCTGGGGAGGGGGGTCTCATGTTCTCTGGGGAGGGGGGTCTCATGTTCTCTGGGGGGGGGTCTCATGTTCTCTGGGGGGGGGTCTCATGTTCTCTGGGGGGGGTCTCATGTTCTCTGGGGGGGGTCGTCTCATGTTCTCTGGGGGGAGTCTCATGTTCTCTGGGGGGGGGGTCTCATGTTCTCTGAGGGGTTCTCATGTTCTCTGGGAAGAGTCTCATGTTCTCTGGGGGGGCATCATGTTCTCTGGGGGGGTCTCATGTTCTCTGGGGGGGTCTCGTTCTCTGGGGGGGTCTCATGTTCTCTGGGGGGGGGTCTCATGTTCTCTGGGGGGAGTCTCATGTTCTCTGGGGGGGGTCTCATGTTCTCTGGGGGGTCTCATGTTCTCTGGGGGGGTCTCATGTTTTCTGGGGGGGTCTCATGTTCTCTGGGGGGGGGTCTCATGTTCTCTGGGGGGGGTCTCATGTTCTCTGGGGGGGTCTCATGTTCTCTGGGGGGGGGTCTCATGTTCTCTGGGGGGGGTCTCATGTTCTCTGGGGGGGGTCGTCTCATGTTCTCTGGGGGGAGTCTCATGTTCTCTGGGGGGGGGGTCTCATGTTCTCTGAGGGGTTCTCATGTTCTCTGGGAAGAGTCTCATGTTCTCTGGGGGGCATCATGTTCTCTGGGGGGGTCTCATGTTCTCTGGGGGGGGTCTCGTTCTCTGGGGGGGTCTCATGTTCTCTGGGGGGGGGTCTCATGTTCTCTGGGGGGAGTCTCATGTTCTCTGGGGGGGTCTCATGTTCTCTGGGGGGGGGGGGGGGGGGGGGGGGGGGGGGGGGGGGGGGGGGGGGGGGGGGGGGGGGGGGGGGGGGGGGGGGGGGGGGGGGGGGGGGGGGGGGGGGGGGGGGGGGGGGGGGGGGTCTCATGTTCTCTGGGGGGGTCTCATGTTTTCTGGGGGGGGGTCTCATGTTCTCTGGGGGGGGGTCTCATGTTCTCTGGGGGGGGTCTCATGTTCTCTGGGGGGGGTCTCATGTTCTCTGGGGGGAGTCTCATGTTCTCTGGGGGGGGTCTCATGTTCTCTGGGGGGAGTCTCATGTTCTCTGGGGGGGGGGTCTCATGTTCTCTGGGGGGGGGGGTCTCATGTTCTCTGGGGGGGGTCTCATGTTCTCTGGGGGGGGGTCTCATGTTCTCTGGGGGGAGTCTCATGTTCTCTGGGGGGGGTCTCATGTTCTCTGGGGGGTCTCATGTTCTCTGGGGGGGTCTCATGTTTTCTGGGGGGGGGTCTCATGTTCTCTGGGGGGGGGTCTCATGTTCTCTGGGGGGGGTCTCATGTTCTCTGGGGGGGGTCTCATGTTCTCTGGGGGGAGTCTCATGTTCTCTGGGGGGGGGTCTCATGTTCTCTGGGGGGGAGTCTCATGTTCTCTGGGGGGGGGTCTCATGTTCTCTGGGGGGGGGGGGTCTCATGTTCTCTGGGGGGGGTCTCATGTTCTCTGGGGGGGGGTCTCATGTTCTCTGGGGGGCATCATGTTCTCTGGGGGGTTCTCATGTTCTCTGGGGGGTTCTCATGTTCTCTGGGGGGGTTTCATGTTCTCTGGGGGGTCTCATGTTCTCTGGGGGGAGTCTCATGTTCTCTGCTGGGGGGGGGGGGGTCTCATGTTCTCTGGGGGGGGTCTCATGTTCTCTGGGGGGGGGGGTCTCATGTTCTCTGGGGGGGGGTCTCATGTTCTCTGCCGGGGGAGGTCTCATGTTCTCTGGGGGGGGGTCTCTTGTTCTCTGGGGAGGGGGGTCTCATGTTCTCTGGGGGGGGGGGGTCTCATGTTCTCTGGGGGGGGTCTCATGTTCTCTGGGGGGGGTCTCATGTTCTCTGGGGGGAGTCTCATGTTCTCTGGGGGGGTCTCATGTTCTCTGGGGGGCATCATGTTCTCTGGGGGGTTCTCATGTTCTCTGGGGGAGTCTCATGTTCTCTGGGGGGGTCTCATGTTCTCTGGGGGGGTCTCATGTTCTCTGGGGGGGAGTCTCATGTTCTCTGGGGGGAGTCTCATGTTCTCTGGGGGGAGTCTCATGTTCTCTGGGGGGAGTCTCATGTTCTCTGGGGGGGGTCTCATGTTCTCTAGGGGGGGTCTCATGTTCTCTGGGGGGGTCTCATGTTCTCTGGGGGGAGTCTCATGTTCTCTGGGGGGGTCTCATGTTCTCTGGGGGGGTCTCATATTCTCTGGGGGGAGTCTCATGTTCTCTGGGGGGGGTCTCATATTCTCTGGGGGGGAGTCTCATGTTCTCTGGGGGGTATCATGTTCTCTGGGGGGCATCATGTTCTCTGGGGGGAGTCTCATGTTCTCTGGGGGGGAGTCTCATGTTCTCTGGGGGGAGTCTCATGTTCTCTGGGGGGGGGTCTCATGTTCTCTGGGGGGCATCATGTTCTCTGGGGGGGGGCATCATGTTCTCTGGGGGGGGTCTCATGTTCTCTGGGGGGGCATCATGTTTCTCTGGGGGGGTCTCATGTTCTCTGGGGGGAGTCTCATGTTCTCTGGGGGGGGAGTCTCATGTTCTCTGGGGGGAGTCTCATGTTCTCTGGGGGGGGGGTCTCATGTTCTCTGGGGGGCATCATGTTCTCTGGGGGGGGGCATCATGTTCTCTGGGGGGGGTCTCATGTTCTCTGGGGGGCATCATGTTCTCTGGGGGGTCTCATGTTCTCTGGGGGGAGTCTCATGTTCTCTGGGGGGTTCTCATGTTCTCTGGGGGGTTCTCATGTTCTCTGGGGGAGTCTCATGTTCTCTGGGGGGAGTCTCATGTTCTCTGGGGGGAGTCTCATGTTCTCTGGGGGGAGTCTCATGTTCTCTGGGGGGAGTCTCATGTTTTCTGGGGGGAGTCTCATGTTTTCTGGGGGGCATCATGTTCTCTGGGGGGGGTCTCATGTTCTCGCCAATCGCCTCCTCTTTTAGGAGTCCTGACTTTTTCAAGTCAATAAAAACTGAAGGAGGAAAGGAAGGTCACCGCTGGATCCTCACATTAGATGCCAAATGTCCACAGGGTCTGAATTTTAGGAACCTTCCTCTTCTCTCCTTCCTCTTCTCTCCTTCCTCTTCTCTCCTTCCTCTTCTCTCCTTCCTCTTCTCTCCTTCCTCTTCTCTCCTTCCTCTTCTCTCCTTCCTCTTCTCTCCTTCCTCCTCTTTTCTCCCTGCACCCGCTGGCTGTATTGCACCAGCCCAGCATTAGCTGCACGAGTCTCCTGACATGTACATGACCTCCATTGGCGCGGGGAGTTCCATCTTCCTTTGCTACCTATCACTGCTAGTATATGAACCTCCGGCGTGCTCTGCCCAGGGGACCCCCCTCCCTCCGGCGTGCTCTTCCCAGGGGACCCCCCTCCCTCCGGCGTGCTCTGCCCAGGGGACCCCCTCCCTCCGGCGTGCTCTGCCCAGGGGACCCCCCTCCCTCCGGCGTGCTCTGCCCAGGGGACCCCCCTCCCTCCGGCGTGCTCTGCCCAGGGGACCACCCTCCCTCCGGCGTGCTCTGCCCAGGGAACCCCCCCTCCTCCGGCGTGCTCTGCCCAGGGGACCACCCTCCCTCCGGCGTGCTCTGCCCAGGGAACCCCCCTCCCTCCGGCGTGCTCTGCCCAGGGGACCCCCCTCCCTCCGGCGTGCTCTGCCCAGGAGACTCCCGGCATGCTGCACCCAGGTCCTATGCTGGGGGCTCTGGACGGGGGGCACTCACCCAGGCTCTTCATGGGGTCACTGCTGAGGATCTGGCTGGCACGCTTGGATCTGAAGTAGTTGCTGGCCAGGTTCTCGCTGTCGCTTTTTGCTGAGCATGGTCCTGTATCTGTCCTCCCCCTGAGAAGAGAATTATATATGGGCTATAGTAGATATCAGCGCTGTGTGTATGGGGGGTGCTGTGTGCGGGGGCATGGGGGGGGGGGCACTGTGTGCGGGGGCATGGGGGGGGGCACTGTGTGCGGGGGCACGGGGGGGGTCACTGTGTGGGGGGGGCGCTATGTGCGGGGGCACGGGGGGGGCACTGTGTGCGGGGGCACGGGGAGGCACTGTGTGCGGGGGCACGGGGGGGGCACTGTGTGCGGGGGCATGGGGGGGGCACTGTGTGCGGGGGCACGGGGGGGGGGCACTGTGCGGGGGCACGGGGGCTGTTGTGTACGGGGGATGCAGTTTTATTTTGCAGCCAGTAAGATCTCCAGACAGCTAGGGGCCGCATAGCATTTCTGCACAGAATAATGGAAGAGCAGCCAGAGGGTCCTGACAATGTATTGCTGGGGGGCCGCCATATGCTCTTGCACACTGACACCGCACTGATCATGACGTTACATGGTCGCTATGACATGCAGCGGTCTCACAGACATACCTGCGGTTGTGGTATAGTATTACATGGCCGTCCGTGTGATGCAGGGATAGCTGGAGTTGGCCTCATGGCACCCGGGCTACGATGCCCTAACAGCACATGGACGAGGCTCGCCTTCATGACGCATCTCTTAAAGGGAATCTGTCACCAGATTTTCGCTACCTAATCTGAAAGTGGCATAATGTAAGGGCAGAGACCCTGATTCCAGCGATGTGTCACTTACTGGGCTGCTTAGTGTGGTTCTGGTAAAATCACAGTTTAATCAGCAGGAGATTATCATTACAGGACTACTTGGCTGCTGCAGGTAGTCCAGCATATTTATGTATAACTGCTGGATCTGCAGCAGAGGATACAGCACACAGCTCAGTAAGTGACACATCGCTGGAATCAGGGGCTCCATCCGTACATTGTGCTGATCTCAGATGGGGAAAAAAACCTGGTGACAGATTCCCTATAACAGTAGATCAGATCATGAATTGTGTCCTGTAAAAAGGAGTCGCCCCCACCAGAGCAAAACAGCCTGTGCCGGGGGGCAAACGCGGCCCTCGCCCCACCGCAAACGCGGCCCTCGCCCCACCGCAAACACGGCCCTCGCCCCACCGCAAACACGGCCCCTCGCCCCACCGCAAACACGGCCCTCGCCCCACCGCAAACACGGCCCTCGCCCCACCGCAAACACGGCCCTCGCCCTACCACAAACACGGTCCTCGCCCTACGACAAACACCACATTGTGTGAGTGTGTGACGCCTTCCCCTCCGATCACACGGGACACACACGGGAGTGACGCCTTCCCCTCCGATCACACGGGACACACACGGGAGTGACGCCTTCCCCTCCGATCACACGGGGACACACACGGGAGTGACGCCTTCCCCTCCGATCACACGGGACACACACGGGAGTGACGCCTTCCCCTCCGATCACACGGGGAGTGACGCCTTCCCCTCCGATCACACGGGAGTGACGCCTTCCCCTCCGATCACACGGGAGTGACGCCTTCCCCTCCGATCACACGGGAGTGACGCCTTCCCCTCCGATCACACGGGAGTGACGCCCTTCCCCTCCGATCACACGGGAGTGACGCCTTCCCCTCCGATCACACAGAACACACACGGGAGTGACACCTTCCCCTCCGATCACACGGGAGTGACGCCTTCCCCTCCGATCACACGGGACACACACGGGAGTGACGCCTTCCCCTCCGATCACACGGGACACACACGGGAGTGACGCCTTCCCCTCCGATCACACGGGACACACACGGGAGTGACACCTTCCCCTCCGATCACACGGGACACACACGGGAGTGACGCCTTCCCCTCCGATCATACGGGACACACACGGGAGTGACGCCTTCCCCTCCGATCACACGGGACACACACGGGAGTGATGCCTTCCCCTCCGATCACACGGGACACACACGGGGGAGTGACGCCTTCCCCTCTGATCATACGGGACACACACGGGAGTGACACCTTCCCCTCCGATCACACGGGACACACACGGGAGTGACACCTTCCCCTCCTATCACACGGGAGTGACGCCTTCCCCTCCGATCACACGGGACACACACGGGAGTGACGCCTTCCCTCCGATCACACGGGACACACACGGGAGTGACGCCTTCCCCTCCGATCACACGGGAGTGACGCCTTCCCCTCCAATCACACGGGAGTGACGCCTTCCCCTCCGATCACACGGGAGTGACGCCTTCCCCTCCGATCACACGGGAGTGACGCCTTTCCCTCCGATCACACGGGAGTGACGCCTTTCCCTCCGATCACACGGGAGTGACGCCTTCCCCTCCGATCACACGGGAGTGACGCCTTCCCCTCCGATCACACGGGACACACACGGGAGTGACACCTTCCCCTCCGATCACACGGGACACACACGGGAGTGACACCTTCCCCTCCGATCACACGGGACACACACGGGAGTGACACCTTCCCCTCCGATCACATGGGAGTGACGCCTTCCCCCTCCGATCACACGGGAGTGACGCCTTCCCCTCCGATCACACGGGACACACACGGGAGTGACACCTTCCCCTCCGATCACACGGGAGTGACGCCTTCCCCTCCGATCACACGGGACACACACGGGAGTGACACCTTCCCCTCCGATCACACGGGAGTGACGCCTTCCCCTCCGATCACACGGGAGTGACGCCTTCCCCTCCGATCACATGGGACACACACGGGAGTGACGCCTTCCCCTCCGATCACACGGGACACACACGGGAGTGACGCCTTCCCCTCCGATCACACGGGAGTGACGCCTTCCCCTCCGATCACGACACACCGGGACACACACACGGAGTGACGCCTTCCCCTCCGATCACACGGGACACCACACGGGGAGTGACACCTTCCCCTCCGATCACACGGGACACACACGGGAGTCACGCCTTCCCTCTGATCACACGGGACACACACGGGAGTGACGCCTTCCCCTCTGATCACACGGGACACACACGGGAGTGACACCTTCCCCTCCGATCACACGGGACACACACGGGAGTGACACCTTCCCCTCCGATCACACAGGACACACACGGGAGTGACACCTTCCCCTCCGATCACATGGGAGTGACGCCTTCCCCTCCGATCACACAGGACACACACGGGAGTGACGCCTTCCCCTCCGATCACACAGGACACACACGGGAGTGACACCTTCCCCTCCGATCACATGGGAGTGACGCCTTCCCCTCCGATCACACGGGACACACACGGGAGTGACGCCTTCCCCTCCGATCACACGGGACACACACGGGAGTGACGCCTTCCCCTCCGATCACACGGGAGTGACGCCTTCCCCTCCGATCACACGGGACACACACGGGAGTGACGCCTTCCCCTCCGATCACACGGGACACACACGGGAGTGACGCCTTCCCCCTCCGATCACACGGGAGTGACACCTTCCCCTCCGAACACACGGGACACACACGGGAGTGACGCCTTCCCCTCCGCTCACACGGGAGTGACGCCTTCCCCTCCGCTCACACGGGAGTGACGCTTCCCCCTCCGATCACACGGGAGTGACGCTTCCCCCTCCGATCACACGGGAGTGACGCCTTCCCCCTCCGATCACACGGGAGTGACGCCTTCCCCCTCCGATCACACACGGGAGTGACGCTTTCCCCTCCGCTCACACGGGAGTGACGCTTTCCCCTCCGCTCACACGGGAGTGACGCCTTCCCCTCCGCTCACACGGGAGTGACGCCTTCCCCTCCGATCACACGGGAGTGACGCCTTCCCCTCCGATCACACGGGAGTGACGCCTTCCCCTCCGATCACACGGGAGTGACGCCTTCCCCTCCGATCACACGGGAGTGACGCCTTCCCCTCCGATCACACGGGACACACACGGGAGTGACGCCTTCCCCTCCGATCACACGGGAGTGACGCCTTCCCCTCCGATCACACGGGAGTGACGCCTTCCCCTCCGCTCACACGGGATGTTTCTCGCTTTCGTCCTCGTTGGTGACCCTGCGCCCCGTGTGATGGCGCAGCGCTGGCGGCTCGTCCGGCCACGTACCAGATGGGGCTCTCCGTTCTCAGTTGGTGGCGTCCTCTTGGGTTTGGCTGATGGGAGGCCGGGGGCTGTAGAGGAGCAGGAATGACAATGTGGGGTTAGGGACATGGCCGTGTGACTGACCGCATGTCTCGCACTCTGCGGCGGTTACCTGAGGGGAGGCTGGTTTTGTGGACGGTGATTTCGGGGATCTTCCAGCTGCCGGCGTCCTCGTCCCATGACGCCTCCCTCCTGATCTTGTCCAGGTTGCTGTAATTGCAGTCTCTCCGGATGAGCGGCTGGATCTGCTCCAGGATCTGCTGGAAGAGGAGCAGATCCCTCTCCTGGCGTCTTATGGTCACCAAGTAATCGTCTCGGTCACGCTCAAACTCTGAGTGCAGGTCTTCGATCTCGATATCTGCCGCCTTCAGCTGTGATATAGAGGAGACGTGAGGCTGGAGAAGTGAATGAAGGGTGGCGCATCTACAGAGCCGGCTCCGGCATACCGTGCTGTGTGCGTACCGGCTCTGGCATACCATGCTGTGTGCTCCGGCATACCGTGCTGTGTGTACCCGCATGCCGGTTCCGGCATACCGTGCTGTGTGTACCCACATGCCGGTTCCGGCATACCATGCTGTGTGCACCCGCGTGCCGGCTCCAGCATACCGTGCTGTGTGCGTGCCGGCTCCGGCATACCGTGCTGTGTGCGTGCCGGCTCCGGCATACCGTGCTGTGTGCACCCGCGTGCCGGCTCCAGCATACCGTGCTGTGTGCGTGCCGGCTCCGGCATACCGTGCTGTGTGCGTGCCGGCTCCGGCATACCGTGCTGTGTGCACCCGCGTGCCGGCTCCAGCATACCGTGCTGTGTGCGTGCCGGCTCCGGCATACCGTGCTGTGTGCGTGCCGGCTCCGGCATACCGTGCTGTGTGCACCCGCGTGCCGGCTCCAGCATACCGTGCTGTGTGCGTGCCGGCTCCGGCATACCGTGCTGTGTGTGTGCCGGCTCCGGCATACCGTGCTGTGTGCACCCGCGTGCCGGCTCCAGCATACCGTGCTGTGTGCGTGCCGGCTCCGGCATACCGTGCTGTGTGCGTGCCGGCTCCGGCATACCGTGCTGTGTGCACCCGCGGTGCCGGCTCCAGCATACCGTGCTGTGTGCGTGCCGGCTCCGGCATACCGTGCTGTGTGCGTGCCCGGCTCCGGCATACCGTGCTGTGTGCACCCGCGTGCCGGCTCCAGCATACCGTGCTGTGTGCGTGCCGGCTCCGGCATACCGTGCTGTGTGTGTGCCGGCTCCAGCATACCGTGCTGTGTGCGTGCCGGCTCCGACATACCGTGCTGTGTGCGTGCCGGCTCCGGCATACCGTGCTGTGTGTACCCGCGTGCCAGCTCCTTCCACCATAACGCTCACCTTCTTCTGGATCTTCTCCAGATGTTTGCTTTTGGCCTGCAGCTCCTCCTGGATAGACTCGTACACATTGAGCAGCGTGCGGTCGCTGCTGTCTTCGTCCACGTTTTGCAGGGCCGCGATCAGCTCCTTTTTCCGCTCGTCCGCGTACTTCTTCCTGCGCTTCTGTTTTTCCTTCAGGTCCTTGTTTTTGGCCTGTTCCCCTCCGACCACCTGCTGCTCCAGCATCTGCAACCTAAAACCGCAGCCCCCTCAGGATTAGTGTATAGGAACCCGTCAGGACAGGAAAGCTCTGAGCTGTGCGGCTTTCCTGCGGAGAGACCCCAATAATCACTAAAGGGGGCAGAAGTAGTAGAGTGATATTAGGATCCCACCCGCTCCCTGCAGTGTGTGGCATCGGGGGGCTGCTGACACCGCTGTGTACAGGAATGATCCTCTCACCTGGCGAGCACCTGCTGGGGGCTAACCGACCGCGAGGTCTCCTGCGGGGGGATGAGAGTGCTGGACGCAGAATCCACCCCCAGGGATTCTCCTGTAATGCTGCGGAGATGGACGGACACCTGAGTGTGCAGAGAAGAGGAGCAGAGGACACGGTGAATGTGCGAACATCCGGGACCCGGGGCCCTCCCTGCACAGGACAGAAGTGACTGAACATCCGGGACCCGGGGCCCTCCCTGCACAGGACAGAAGTGACTGAACATCCGGGGCCCTCCCTGCACAGGACAGAAGTGACTGAACATCCGGGACCCTCCCTGCACAGGACAGAAGTGACTGAACATCCCAGGACCCGGGGCCCCTCCCTGCACAGGACAGAAGTGACTGAACATCCCAGGACCCGGGGCCCTCCCTGCACAGGACAGAAGTGACTGAACATCCGGGACCCCGGGGGCCCTCCCTGCACAGGACAGAAGTGACTGAACATCCGGGGACCCTCCCTGCACAGGACAGAAGTGACTGAACATCCCAGGACCCGGGGCCCTCCCTGCACAGGACAGAAGTGACTGAACATCCGGGACCCGGGGCCCTCCCTGCACAGGACAGAAGTGACTGAACATCCGGGGCCCTCCCTGCACAGGACAGAAGTGACTGAACATCCCAGATCTGCAGAGCGGATCAGCTGTGTGCAGTGAATGTGAATGTGTGTTTGTGTGTATGTATGTATGTGTATGTATGTGTATGTATGTGTATGTATGTATATGTATATATATATATATATATATAATATATATATATATATATATATATATATATATATATATATATATATATATATATATATATATATATATATATATATATATATATACAGTCCCTGTCTAGGTTCATGCCTTCTCTGTCCCGGTCTGGGCTCGCGCCTGCGCTATCCCGGTGGTCTGGGCTCGCGCCTGCGCTATCCCGGTGGTCTGGGCTCGCGCCTGCGCTGTCCCGGTGGTCTGGGCTCGCGCCTGCGCTGTCCCGGTCTGGGCTCGCGCCTGCGCTGCTTGTTTCTGTACGTACCTGGTTCTCTGGTCCCTGTGTTGTGGCCCCGGAGCCTCCTCCGTTAATACTGGCCTCTGTGGAGAGAGCACAAGCTCTTGTGAGGTGTGATGTCGCGAGCACTTGGCTCCTGACTATAATAATAGTTTTATTCTATAGCGCCAGCATATTCCGCGGCGCTGTACAGACAATGTGAGACATTAGAGTAACACCGTACAATAGACACCAGGAGGAGCGCAGCTCCTGCTCACAAGCTGCAGTCTGTGAGGGAATGGGGGGCACAAAAGGTGATATTTGGGGGAAAACAAAAAAAAAAGCTGCATGTGACCCTGTTGTAGTTTATATTGCTTATATAGCGCCATCATATTCCGTGGCGCTGTACAGACCAGATCATCGCTGTGCGCAGCGGAGCTCACAATCTACCGTACCGTGGAAGAAACCGGAGGAAATGAACGCAAAGACAAGGAGAAACACGGAGCCCTGGAAGATGAGCCCCGGACCCCAGCACTGCAAAACCCACCACTGAGCCCCTGCACCGCCCACCACTGAGCCCCTGCACCGCCCACCACTGAGCCTCCGCACCGCCCCACCACTGAGCTTCCGCACCGCCCACCACTGAGCTTCCGCACCGCCCACCACTGAGCCTCCGCACCGCCCACCACTGAGCCCCCCGCACCGCCCACCACTGAGCTTCCGCACCGCCCACCACTGAGCTTCCGCACCGCCCACCACTGAGCCTCCGCACCGCCCACCACTGAGCCTCCACATCGCCCACCACTGAGCCCCCTGCACTGCCCCACCACTGAGCTTCCGCAGTGCCCACCACTGAGCCTCCGCACTGCCCACCACTGAGCCCCTGCACCGCCCACCACTGAGCTTCCGCAGGTGCCCACCACTGAGCCTCTGCGCCACCCAGCACTGAGCCTCCACATCGCCCCACCACTGAGCCTCTGCAGTGCCCACCACTGAGCCGCTCCACATCGCCACCACTGAGCCTCTGCACCGCCCACCACTGAGCCTCTGCACCGCCCACCACTGAGCGCCCGCACCGCCCACCACTGAGCCCCCGCACCGCCCACCACTGAGCCCCCGCACCGCCCACCACTGAGCCCCTGCACCGCCCACCACTGAGCCTCCGCAGTGCCCACCACTGAGCCTCCGCAGTGCCCACCACTGAGCCTCTGCGCCAGCCAATTTAAGCCCATTAATACCAAGTAGCATAAATGAAAGCCAGTTCGTGCCAGGTGCCTGCGCCCCCGTGCCGCCTGCGCCTCCACCCCCGAGCCACCTCCGCTCCACGTGCCGCCTCCGCCCCGTGCCGCCTCCGCCTCGTGCCGCCTCTGCCCCCCTTGCCGCATGCACCTCCGTGCCGCCTTCGCCCCCATGGTGCCCCCCGTGCAGCCTCCGCCCCCATGCGCGCCTGCGCCGCCTTCGCCCCCGTGCCGCCTTCGCCCCCGTGCCGCCTCCGCCCCCGTGCAGCCTCCGCCCCCGTGCAGCCTCCGCCACCGTGGTGCCCCCCGTGCAGCCTCCGCTCCCGTGGTTCCCCCCGTGCAGCCTCTGCCCCCGTGCAGTCTCCGCCCCTGTGCCGCCTTCGCCCCCGTGGTGCCTCCGTGCAGCCTCTGCCCCCGTGCAGTCTCCGCCCCCGTGCAGCCTCCGCCCCGTGCAGCCTCCGCCCCCGTGCAGGCTCCGCCCCCATGGTGCCCCCGTGCAGCCTCCGCCCCCGTGCCGCCTTCGCCCCCGTGGTGCCCCCGTGCAGCCGCCTTTGCCCCCGTGGTGCCCCCGTGCAGCCTCCTCCCCCGTGCAGCCTCCGCCCCCGTGCAGCCTCCTCCCCCGTGCAGCCTCCGCCCCGTGCAGCCTCCGCCCGGTGTGATCACCGTCTCTACTGGATTACGCGTTTTTTTCTCTTTATTCTTCTATAAGAACGAGAATGCAAGAAAAAATCTGCAACAAAAACGCATGAAATGTGGAGAAACAGGAAAACACGAGTCGGCGGATGCTGCTGCATGTTTTGGTGCGGACACTTGTGGAGCGCAGGGGACGGCTGGAAATGTTCTGGAGGATTACACCGGTTCTTGTTCTGATCCGATCGTTTTCTCTCTACAGTAATCATATTACACTGTGAGGAATCCGAGATCGCGGTGATCTGTAGTCACCTGCATCGTCATACGCTGTTATATGCAGGGTTTGCTACAATGTGTCAGTGCCCTGTGTTTAGCTCACATCTATACTGACACACGGTAACGAAAGCCCGACTGTCTGACCAGGCCTGATAGTGACAACTGTGGAGGTGCCCCCTCCGTCCCGCAGAACTCTATCTACAGGCCTGTGAGGAATAATCGTGGCTTGTGGGGGGTAATGGTGGCCTGGGGAGGGGAAAAGGAAATGGTGGCCTGTGTGTGTCTGGTAGTGGTGGTCTGTATGTGTGGGGAGTAATGGTGGCCCGTGTGTGGGGAGTAATAGTGGCCCGTGTGTGTGGGGGAGTAATGGTGGCCCGTGTGTGGGGAGTAATGGTGGCCCGTGTGTGTGGGGGAGTAATGGTGGCCCGTGTGTGGGGAGTAATGGTGGCCCGTGTGTGTGGGGGAATAGTGGTGGCCCATGTGTGGGGAGTAATGGTGGGCCCGTGTGTGTGGGGGAGTAATGGTGGCCCATGTGTGTGGTAGTGGTGGCCCGTGTGTGGGGGAGTAATGGTGGCCCATGTGTGGGGGAGTAGTGGTGGCCCATGTGTGGGGGAGTAGTGGTGGCTCATGTGTGGGGGAATAGTGGTGGCCCATGTGTGGGGGAATAGTGATGGCCCATGTGTGGGGGAATAGTGGTGGACCATGTGTGGGGGAGTAATGGTGGCCCATGTGTGGGGGAGTAATGGTGGCCCATGTGTGGGGGAGTAATGGTGGCCTGTATGTGTGGGGGAGTAATGGTGGCCCTTGTGTGGGGGAGTAGTGGTGGCCCGTGTGTGTGGGGGAGTAATGGTGGCCCATGTGTGTGGTAGTGGGTGGCCCGTGTGTGGGGGGAGTAATGGTGGACCATGTGTGGGGGAGTAATGGTGGCCCATGTGTGGGGGAGTAGTGGTGGCTCATGTGTGGGGGAATAGTGGTGGCTCATGTGTGGGGGAATAGTGGTGGCCCATGTGTGGGGGAATAGTGGTGGCCCATGTGTGGTGGACCATGTGTGGGGGAGTAATGGTGGCCCATGTGTGGGGGAGTAATGGTGGCCCATGTGTGGGGGAGTAATGGTGGCCTGTATGTGTGGGGGAGTAATGGTGGCCCTTGTGTGGGGGAGTAGTGGTGGCCTATATGTGTGGGGAGTAATGGTGGCCCGTGTGTGTGGAGTAATGGTGGCCCGTGTGTGTGGGGGAGTAATGTGGCCCGTGTGTGTGGGAGAGTAATGGTGGCCCATGTGTGGGGAGTAATGGTGGCCCGTGTGTGTGTGTGGTACTGGTGGCCCATGTGTGGGGGAGTAATGGTGGCCCATGTGTGGGGGAGTAATGGTGGCCCGTGTGTGTGTTTGTGTGTGTGTGTGTGAGTAATGGTGGCCCATGTGTGTGGTAGTGGTGGCCCGTGTGTGGGAGAGTAATGGTGGCCCATGTGTGGGGGAGTAGTGGTGGCCCATGTGTGGGGGAGTAGTGGTGGCCCATGTGTGGGGGAGTAGTGGTGGCCCATGTGTGGGGGAATAGTGGTGGCCCATGTGTGGGGAAGTAATGGTGGCCCATGTGTGGGGGAGTAATGGTGGCCCATGTGTGGGGGAAATAGTGGTGGCCCTTGTGTGGGGGAGTAATGGTAGCCCATGTGTGGGGGAGTAATGGTGGCCCATGTGTGGGGGGAGTAATGGTGGCCCGTGTGTGTGGTACTGGTGGCCCATGTGTGGGGGAGTCAATGGTGGCCCATGTGTGGGGGAGTAATGGTGGCCCGTGTGTGTGGGGTAGTGGTGGCCCATGTGTGGGGGGAGTAATGGTGGCCCGTGTGTGTGTGTGGGGGAGTAATGGTGGCCCATGTGTGTGGTAGTGGTGGCCCGTGTGTGGAGGAGTAATGGTGGCCCATGTGTGGGGGAGTAATGGTGGCCCGTGTGTGTGTGGGGGAGTAATAGTGGCCCATGTGTGTGGTAGTGGTGGCCCGTGTGTGGGGGAGTAATGGTGGCCCATGTGTGGGGGAGTAATGGTGGCCTGTGTGTGTGTGGGGGGAGTAATGGTGGCTCGTGTGTGGGGGATAGTGGTGGCCCATGTGTGGGGGGGAGTAATGGTGGCCTGTGTGTGTGTGTGTGGGGGAGTAATGGTGGCCCCATGTGTGTGGTAGTGGTGGCCCGTGTGTGGGGGGAGTAATGGTGGCCCGTGTGTGTGTGTGTGTGGGAGAGTAATGGTGGCCCATGTGTGTGGTAGTGGTGGCCCGTGTGTGGGGGAGTAATGGTGGCCCGTGTGTGTGTGTGTGTGGGAGAGTAATGGTGGCCCATGTGTGTGGTAGTGGTGGCCCGTGTGTGGGGGAGTAATGGTGGCCCATGTGTGGGGGAGTAATGGTGGCCCGTGTGTGGTGGATAATGGTGGCCCATGTGTGCGGGAGTAATGGTGGCCGTGTGTGTGTGGGGGAGTAATGGTGGCTCGTGTGTGCGGGATAGTGGTGGCCCATGTGTGGGGGGAGTAATGGTGGTCCGTGTGTGTGTGGGGGGGTAATGGTGGTCCCGTGTGTGTGGGAGAGGGGTAATGGTGGCCCGTGTGTGGGGGAGTAATGGTGGCCCGTGTGTGTGTGGGGGGGGTAATGGTGGTCCGTGTGTGTGGGAGAGGGGTAATGGTGGCCCGTGTGTGGGGGAGTAATGGTGGCCCGTGTGTGGGGGAGTAATGGTGGCCCGTTGTGTGGGGGAGTAATGGTGGCCCATGTGTGGGGGAGTAGTGGTGGCCCATGTGTGGGGGAGTAGTGGTGGCCCAT
>NW_027443496.1:0-43616 GCF_048569485.1 Anomaloglossus baeobatrachus | reverse complement strand
GGAGAGGGGAATAATCCTGCAGGGGGCGCCATACACCACAGTGTAAGGAGAGGAGAGAGGAATAATCCTGCAGGGGGCGCCATACACCACAGTGTAAGGAGAGGAGAGAGGGGAATAATCCTGCAGGAGGCGCCATACACCACAGTGTAAGGAGAGGAGAGAGGAGAATAATCCTGCAGGGGGCGCCATACACCACAGTGTAAGGAGAGGAGAGAGGAGAATAATCCTGCAGGGGGCGCCATACACCACAGTGTAAGGAGAGGAGAGGGGAATAATCCTGCAGGGGGACGCCATACACCACAGTGTAAGGAGAGGAGAGGGGAATAATCCTGCAGGGGGCGCCATACACCACAGTGTAAGGAGAGGAGAGGGGAATAATCCTGCAGGGGCGCCATACACCACAGTGTAAGGAGAGGAGAGGGGAATAATCCTGCAGGGGGCGCCATACACCACAGTGTAAGGAGAGGAGAGGGGAATAATCCTGCAGGGGCGCCATACACCACAGTGTAAGGAGAGGAGAGGGGAATAATCCTGCAGGGAGGCGCCATACACCACAGTGTAAGGAGAGGAGAGAGGAGAATAATCCTGCAGGGGGCGCCATACACCACAGTGTAAGGAGAGGAGAGAGGGAATAATCCTGCAGGGGGCGCCATACACCACAGTGTAAGGAGAGGAGAGAGGAATAATCCTGCAGGGGGACGCCATACACCACAGTGTAAGGAGAGGAGAGGGGAATAATCCTGCAGGGGGCGCCATACACCACAGTGTAAGGAGAGGAGAGAGGAGAATAATCCTGCAGGGGGCGCCATACACCACAGTGTAAGGAGAGGAGAGGAATAATCCTGCAGGGGGCGCCATACACCACAGTGTAAGGAGAGGAGAGGGGAATAATCCTGCAGGGGACGCCATACACCACAGTGTAAGGAGAGGAGAGAGGAATAATCCTGCAGGGGGCGCCATACACCACAGTGTAAGGAGAGGAGAGGGGAATAATCCTGCAGGGGGCACCATACACCACAGTGTAAGGAGAGGAGAGGAGAATAATCCTGCAGGGGGCGCCATACACCACAGTGTAAGGAGAGGAGAGAGAATAATCCTGCAGGGGACGCCATACACCACAGTGTAAGGAGAGGAGAGGAGAATAATCCTGCAGGGGACGCCATACACCACAGTGTAAGGAGAGGAGAGGAGAATAATCCTGCAGGGGGCGCCATACACCACAGTGTAAGGAGAGGAGAGAGGGGAATAATCCTGCAGGGGGCGCCATACACCACAGTGTAAGGAGAGGAGAGAGGAATAATCCTGCAGGGGCGCCATACACCACAGTGTAAGGAGAGGAGAGAGGAGAATAATCCTGCAGGGGACGCCATACACCACAGTGTAAGGAGAGGAGAGGGAATAATCCTGCAGGGGGCGCCATACACCACAGTGTAAGGAGAGGAGAGAGGAATAATCTGCAGGGGGTGCCATACACCACAGTGTAAGGAGAGGAGAGGAGAGAGAATAATCCTGCAGGGGGCGCCATACACCACAGTGTAAGGAGAGGAGAGGAGAATAATCCTGCAGGGGGCGCCATACACCACAGTGTAAGGAGAGGAGAGAGGAATAATCCTGCAGGGGGCGCCATACACCACAGTGTAAGGAGAGGAGAGAGGAATAATCCTGCAGGGGGCGCCATACACCACAGTGTAAGGAGAGGAGAGAGGAATAATCCTGCAGGGGGCGCCATACACCACAGTGTAAGGAGAGGAGAGGGGAATAATCCTGCAGGGGGCACCATACACCACAGTGTAAGGAGAGGAGAGAGGAGAATAATCCTGCAGGGGGCGCCATACACCACAGTGTAAGGAGAGGAGAGGGGAATAATCCTGCAGGGGACGCCATACACCACAGTGTAAGGAGAGGAGAGAGGAATAATCCTGCAGGGGGCGCCATACACCACAGTGTAAGGAGAGGAGAGAGGAGAATAATCCTGCAGGGGGACGCCATACACCACAGTGTAAGGAGAGGAGAGAGGGAATAATCCTGCAGGGGACGCCATACACTACAGTGTAAGGAGAGGAGAGGTGGAATAATCCTGCAGGGGACGCCATACACCACAGTGTAAGGAGAGGAGAGAGGAGAATAATCCTGCAGGGGGCGCCATACACCACAGTGTAAGGAGAGGAGAGGAGAATAATCCTGCAGGGGGCGCCATACACCACAGTGTAAGGAGAGGAGAGAGGGAATAATCCTGCAGGGGGCGCCATACACCACAGTGTAAGGAGAGGAGAGAGGAGAATAATCCTGCAGGGGGCGCCATACACCACAGTGTAAGGAGAGGAGAGGAGAATAATCCTGCAGGGGGCGCCATACACCACAGTGTAAGGAGAGGAGAGGGGAATAATCCTGCAGGGGGCGCCATACACCACAGTGTAAGGAGAGGAGAGGAGAATAATCCTGCAGGGGGCGCCATACACCACAGTGTAAGGAGAGGAGAGGGAATAATCCTGCAGGGGGCGCCATACACCACAGTGTAAGGAGAGGAGAGGGGAATAATCCTGCAGGGGGCGCCATACACCACAGTGTAAGGAGAGGAGAGAGGAATAATCCTGCAGGGGGCGCCATACACCACAGTGTAAGGAGAGGAGAGAGGAATAATCCTGCAGGGGACGCCATACACCACAGTGTAAGGAGAGGAGAGGAGAATAATCCTGCAGGGGGCGCCATACACCACAGTGTAAGGAGAGGAGAGAGGGGAATAATCCTGCAGGGGGCACCATACACCACAGTGTAAGGAGAGGAGAGAGGGGAATAATCCTGCAGGAGGCGCCATACACCACAGTGTAAGGAGAGGAGAGAGGAGAATAATCCTGCAGGGGGCGCCATACACTACAGTGTAAGGAGAGGAGAGAGGAATAATCCTGCAGGGGACGCCATACACTACAGTGTAAGGAGAGGAGAGAGGAATAATCCTGCAGGGGACGCCATACACCACAGTGTAAGGAGAGGAGAGGGGAATAATCCTGCAGGGGGCGCCATACACCACAGTGTAAGGAGAGGAGAGGGGAATAATCCTGCAGGGGGCGCCATACACCACAGTGTAAGGAGAGGAGAGGGGAATAATCCTGCAGGGGACGCCATACACCACAGTGTAAGGAGAGGAGAGAGGGGAATAATCCTGCAGGGGACGCCATACACCACAGTGTAAGGAGAGGAGAGAGGGAATAATCCTGCAGGGGGCGCCATACACCACAGTGTAAGGAGAGGAGAGAGGGGAATAATCCTGCAGGAGGCGCCATACACCACAGTGTAAGGAGAGGAGAAGAGGAGAATAATCCTGCAGGGGGCGCCATACACCACAGTGTAAGGAGAGGAGAGGGGAATAATCCTGCAGGGGGCGCCATACACCACAGTGTAAGGAGAGGAGAGAGGAATAATCCTGCAGGGGACGCCATACACCACAGTGTAAGGAGAGGAGAGGGGAATAATCCTGCAGGGGGCACCATACACCACAGTGTAAGGAGAGGAGAGGGGGAATAATCCTGCAGGGGGCGCCATACACCACAGTGTAAGGAGAGGAGAGGGGAATAATCCTGCAGGGGACGCCATACACCACAGTGTAAGGAGAGGAGAGGGGAATAATCCTGCAGGGGGCGCCATACACCACAGTGTAAGGAGAGGAGAGAGAGGAATAATCCTGCAGGGGGCGCCATACACCACAGTGTAAGGAGAGGAGAGGGGAATAATCCTGCAGGGGGCGCCATACACCACAGTGTAAGGAGAGGAGAGGAGAATAATCCTGCAGGGGCGCCATACACCACAGTGTAAGGAGAGGAGAGGAGAATAATCCTGCAGGGAGGCGCCATACACCACAGTGTAAGGAGAGGAGAGGAGAATAATCCTGCAGGGGGCGCCATACACCACAGTGTAAGGAGAGGAGAGAGGGAATAATCCTGCAGGGGGCGCCATACACCACAGTGTAAGGAGAGGAGAGAGGAATAATCCTGCAGGGGGCGCCATACACCACAGTGTAAGGAGAGGAGAGGAGAATAATCCTGCAGGGGGCGCCATACACCACAGTGTAAGGAGAGGAGAGGGGAATAATCCTGCAGGGGGCGCCATACACCACAGTGTAAGGAGAGGAGAGAGGGAATAATCCTGCAGGGGACGCCATACACCACAGTGTAAGGAGAGGAGAGGAGAATAATCCTGCAGGGGGCGCCATACACCACAGTGTAAGGAGAGGAGAGAGGAATAATCCTGCAGGGGACGCCATACACCACAGTGTAAGGAGAGGAGAGAGGAATAATCCTGCAGGAGGCGCCATACACCACAGTGTAAGGAGAGGAGAGAGGGAATAATCCTGCAGGGGGCGCCATACACCACAGTGTAAGGAGAGGAGAGGGGAATAATCCTGCAGGGGAGAGGAGGAATAATCCTGCAGGGGGCGCCATACACCACAGTGTAAGGAGAGGAGAGGAGAATAATCCTGCAGGGGGCGCCATACACCACAGTGTAAGGAGAGGAGAGGGGAATAATCCTGCAGGGGACGCCATACACCACAGTGTAAGGAGAGGAGAGAGGGAATAATCCTGCAGGAGGCGCCATACACCACAGTGTAAGGAGAGGAGAGAGGGGAATAATCCTGCAGGGGGCGCCATACACCACAGTGTAAGGAGAGGAGAGGGAATAATCCTGCAGGGGCGCCATACACCACAGTGTAAGGAGAGGAGAGAGGGAATAATCCTGCAGGGGGCGCCATACACCACAGTGTAAGGAGAGGAGAGAGGGAATAATCCTGCAGGGGGCGCCATACACCACAGTGTAAGGAGAGGAGAGAGGAATAATCCTGCAGGGGGCGCCATACACCACAGTGTAAGGAGAGGAGAGGGGAATAATCCTGCAGGGGGCGCCATACACCACAGTGTAAGGAGAGGAGAGGAGGAATAATCCTGCAGGGGGCGCCATACACCACAGTGTAAGGAGAGGAGAGAGGAATAATCCTGCAGGGGGCGCCATACACCACAGTGTAAGGAGAGGAGAGAGGAATAATCCTGCAGGGGGCGCCATACACCACAGTGTAAGGAGAGGAGAGAGGAATAATCCTGCAGGGGGCGCCATACACCACAGTGTAAGGAGAGGAGAGAGGAATAATCCTGCAGGGGGCGCCATACACCACAGTGTAAGGAGAGGAGAGAGGAATAATCCTGCAGGGGGCGCCATACACCACAGTGTAAGGAGAGGAGAGGAGGAATAATCCTGCAGGGGGCGCCATACACCACAGTGTAAGGAGAGGAGAGAGGAATAATCCTGCAGGGGGCGCCATACACCACAGTGTAAGGAGAGGAGAGGAGGAATAATCCTGCAGGGGGCGCCATACACCACAGTGTAAGGAGAGGAGAGAGGGAATAATCCTGCAGGGGGCGCCATACACCACAGTGTAAGGAGAGGAGAGAGGAATAATCCTGCAGGGGACGCCATACACCACAGTGTAAGGAGAGGAGAGAGGAATAATCCTGCAGGGGGCGCCATACACCACAGTGTAAGGAGAGGAGAGGAGAATAATCCTGCAGGGGGCGCCATACACCACAGTGTAAGGAGAGGAGAGGGGAATAATCCTGCAGGGGGCGCCATACACCACAGTGTAAGGAGAGGAGAGAGGAATAATCCTGCAGGGGGCGCCATACACCACAGTGTAAGGAGAGGAGAGGGGAATAATCCTGCAGGGGGCGCCATACACCACAGTGTAAGGAGAGGAGAGAGGAGAATAATCCTGCAGGGGCGCCATACACCACAGTGTAAGGAGAGGAGAGGGGAATAATCCTGCAGGGGGCGCCATACACCACAGTGTAAGGAGAGGAGAGAGGGGAATAATCCTGCAGGGAGGCGCCATACACCACAGTGTAAGGAGAGGAGAGGGGAATAATCCTGCAGGGGGCGCCATACACCACAGTGTAAGGAGAGAGAGGAGAGGAGAATAATCCTGCAGGGGGCGCCATACACCACAGTGTAAGGAGAGGAGAGAGGGAATAATCCTGCAGGGGGCGCCATACACCACAGTGTAAGGAGAGGAGAGAGGAATAATCCTGCAGGGGGCGCCATACACCACAGTGTAAGGAGAGGAGAGGGGAATAATCCTGCAGGGGGCGCCATACACCACAGTGTAAGGAGAGGAGAGAGGAATAATCCTGCAGGGGGCGCCATACACCACAGTGTAAGGAGTGCTAAGGAGAGGAGAGGGGAATAATCCTGCAGGGGGCACCATACACCACAGTGTAGAGGAGAGGAGAGGAGAATAATCCTGCAGGGGGCGCCATACACCACAGTGTAAGGAGAGGAGAGGGGAATAATCCTGCAGGGGACGCATACACCACAGTGTAAGGAGAGGAGAGAGGAATAATCTGCAGGGGGCGCCATACACCACAGTGTAAGGAGAGGAGAGAGGAGAATAATCCTGCAGGGGACGCCATACACCACAGTGTAAGGAGAGGAGAGAGGAGAATAATCCTGCAGGGGGCGCCATACACCACAGTGTAAGGAGAGGAGAGAGGAGAATAATCTGCAGGGGGCGCCATACACCACAGTGTAAGGAGAGGAGAGAGGAGAATAATCCTGCAGGGGGCGCCATACACCACAGTGTAAGGAGAGGAGAGAGGATTAATCCTGCAGGGGGCGCCATACACCACAGTGTAAGGAGAGGAGAGAGGAGAATAATCCTGCAGGGGGCGCCATACACCACAGTGTAAGGAGAGGAGAGAGGAGAATAATCCTGCAGGGGGCGCCATACACCACAGTGTAAGGAGAGGAGAGAGGGAATAATCCTGCAGGGGGCGCCATACACCACAGTGTAAGGAGAGGAGAGGGGAATAATCCTGCAGGGGGCGCCATACACCACAGTGTAAGGAGAGGAGAGAGGAATAATCCTGCAGGGGGCGCCATACACCACAGTGTAAGGAGAGGAGAGAGGAGAATAATCCTGCAGGGGGCGCCATACACCACAGTGTAAGGAGAGGAGAGAGAGAATAATCCTGCAGGGGGCGCCATACACCACAGTGTAAGGAGAGGAGAGAGGGAATAATCCTGCAGGGGGCCCATACACCACAGTGTAAGGAGAGGAGAGGAGAATAATCCTGCAGGGGGCGCCAATACACCACAGTGTAAGGAGAGGAGAGGGGAATAATCCTGCAGGGGCGCCATACACCACAGTGTAAGGAGAGGAGAGAGGAATAATCCTGCAGGGGGCGCCATACACCACAGTGTAAGGAGAGGAGAGAGGAGAATAATCCTGCAGGGGACGCCATACACCACAGTGTAAGGAGAGGAGAGAGGAGAATAATCCTGCAGGGGGCGCCATACACCACAGTGTAAGGAGAGGAGAGAGGAGAATAATCCTGCAGGGGGCGCATACACCACAGTGTAAGGAGAGGAGAGAGGAGAATAATCCTGCAGGGGGCGCCATACACCACAGTGTAAGGAGAGGAGAGAGGATATAATCCTGCAGGGGACGCCATACACCACAGTGTAAGGAGAGGAGAGAGGAATAATCCTGCAGGGGGCGCCATACACCACAGTGTAAGGAGAGAGAGGAGAATAATCCTGCAGGGGGCGCATACACCACAGTGTAAGGAGAGGAGAGAGGAGAATAATCCTGCAGGGGCGCCATACACCACAGTGTAAGGAGAGGAGAGGAGAATAATCCTGCAGGGGACGCCATACACCACAGTGTAAGGAGGAGAGAGGAGAATAATCTGCAGGGGGCGCCATACACCACAGTGTAAGGAGAGGAGAGGGGAATAATCCTGCAGGGGGCGCCATACACCACAGTGTAAGGAGAGAGAGAGGAGAATAATCCTGCAGGGGGCGCCATACACCACAGTGTAAGGAGAGGAGAGAGGAGAATAATCCTGCAGGGGCGCCATACACCACAGTGTAAGGAGAGGAAGAGGGGAATAATCCTGCAGGGGGCGCCATACCCACAGTGTAAGGAGAGAGAGAGGAGAATAATCCTGGGACGCCATACACCACAGTGTAGGAGAGGAGAGGGGAATAATCTGCAGGGGGCGCCATACACCACAGTGTAAGGAGAGGAGAGAGAGGAATAATCCTGCAGGGGGCGCCATACACCACAGTGTAAGGAGAGGAGAGGAGAATAATCCTGCAGGGGGCGCCATACACCACAGTGTAAGGAGAGGAGAGAGGAGAATAATCCTGCAGGGGGCGCCATACACCACAGTGTAAGGAGGAGAGAGGAGAATAATCCTGCAGGGGGCGCCATACACCACAGTGTAAGGAGAGGAGAGAGGAGAATAATCCTGCAGGGGGCGCCATACACCACAGTGTAAGGAGAGGAGAGAGGAATAATCCTGCAGGGGACAGCTATACACCACAGTGTAAGGAGAGGAGAGGAGAATAATCCTGCAGGGGGCGCCATACACCACAGTGTAAGGAGAGGAATGGAGAATAATCCTGCAGGGGGCGCCATACACCACAGTGTAAGGAGAGGAGAGGGGAATAATCCTGCAGGGGGCGCCATACACCACAGTGTAAGGAGAGGAGAGGAGAATAATCCTGCAGGGGGCGCCATACACCACAGTGTAAGGAGAGGAGAGAGGAATAATCCTGCAGGGGACGCCATACACCACAGTGTAAGGAGAGGAGAGAGGGAATAATCCTGCAGGGGGCGCCATACACCACAGTGTAAGGAGAGGAGAGGGAGAATAATCCTGCAGGGGGCGCCATACACCACAGTGTAAGGAGAGGAGAGAGGAATAATCCTGCAGGGGGCACCATACACCACAGTGTAAGGAGAGGAGAGAGGAATAATCCTGCAGGGGGCGCCATACACCACAGTGTAAAGAGAGGAGAGGAGAATAATCCTGCAGGGGGCGCCATACACCACAGTGTAAGGAGAGGAGAGAGGGGAATAATCCTGCAGGGGGCGCCATACACCACAGTGTAAGGAGAGGAGAGAGGGAATAATCCTGCAGGGGGCGCCATACACCACAGTGTAAGGAGAGGAGAGAGGGAATAATCCTGCAGGGGGCACCATACACCACAGTGTAAGGAGAGGAGAGGAGGAATAATCCTGCAGGGGACGCCATACACCACAGTGTAAGGAGAGGAGAGGAGGAATAATCCTGCAGGGGGAGCCATACACCACAGTGTAAGGAGAGGAGAGGAGAATAATCCTGCAGGAGGCGCCATACACCACAGTGTAAGGAGAGGAGAGGGGAATAATCCTGCAGGGGGCGCCATACACCACAGTGTAAGGAGAGGAGAGAGAATAATCCTGCAGGGGGCGCCATACACCACAGTGTAAGGAAAGGAGAGGGGAATAATCCTGCAGGGGACGCCATACACCACAGTGTAAGGAGAGGAGAGAGGGGAATAATCCTGCAGGGGGCGCCATACACCACAGTGTAAGGAGAGGAGAGAGGAGAATAATCCTGCAGGGGGCGCCATACACCACAGTGTAAGGAGAGGAGAGGAGAATAATCCTGCAGGGGGCGTCATACACCACAGTGTAAGGAGACGAGAGAGGAATAATCCTGCAGGGGGCGTCATACACCACAGTGTAAGGAGAGGAGAGGAATAATCCTGCAGGGGGCGCCATACACCACAGTGTAAGGAAAGGAGAGGGGAATAATCCTGCAGGGGACGCCATACACCACAGTGTAAGGAGAGGAGAGAGGGGAATAATCCTGCAGGGGGCGCCATACACCATAGTGTAAGGAGAGGAGAGAGGAGAATAATCCTGCAGGGGGCGCCATACACCACAGTGTAAGGAGAGGAGAGAGGAATAATCCTGCAGGGGACGCCATACACCACAGTGTAAGGAGAGGAGAGGAGAATAATCCTGCAGGGGGCGTCATACACCACAGTGTAAGGAGAGGAGAGAGGAATAATCCTGCAGGGGACGCCATACACCACAGTGTAAGGAGAGGAGAGGAGAATAATCCTGCAGGGGGCGCCATACACCACAGTGTAAGGAGAGGAGAGAGGGAAATAATCCTGCAGGGGACGCCATACACCACAGTGTAAGGAGAGGGAGAGAGGAATAATCCTGCAGGGGGCGCCATACACCACAGTGTAAGGAGAGGAGAGGAGAATAATCCTGCAGGGGGCGCCATACACCACAGTGTAAGGAGAGGAGAATAATCCTGCAGGAGGCGCCATACACCACAGTGTAAGGAGAGGAGAGGAGAATAATCCTGCAGGGGGCGCCATACACCACAGTGTAAGGAGAGGAGAGGAGAATAATCCTGCAGGGGGAGCCATACACCACAGTGTAAGGAGAGGAGAGAGGAGAATAATCCTGCAGGGGACGCCATACACCACAGTGTAAGGAGACGAGAGAGGAGAATAATCCTGCAGGAGGCGCCATACACCACAGTGTAAGGAGAGGAGAGGGGAATAATCCTGCAGGGGGCGCCATACACCACAGTGTAAGGAGAGGAGAGAGGAGAATAATCCTGCAGGGGGCGCCATACACCACAGTGTAAGGAGAGGAGAGAGGAGAATAATCCTGCAGGGGACGCCATACACCACAGTGTAAGGAGAGGAGAGGAGAATAATCCTGCAGGGGGCACCATACACCACAGTGTAAGGAGAGGAGAGAGGAATAATCCTGCAGGGGGCGCCATACACCACAGTGTAAGGAGAGGAGAGAGGAATAATCCTGCAGGGGGCACCATACACCACAGTGTAAGGAGAGGAGAGGAGAATAATCCTGCAGGGGACGCCATACACCACAGTGTAAGGAGAGGAGAGAGGAATAATCCTGCAGGGGGCGCCATACACCACAGTGTAAGGAGAGGAGAGGAGAATAATCCTGCAGGGGTCGCCATACACCACAGTGTAAGGAGAGGAGAGGGGAATAATCCTGCAGGGGGCGCCATACACCACAGTGTAAGGAGAGGAGAGGGGAATAATCCTGCAGGGGGCGCCATACACCACAGTGTAAGGAGAGGAGAGAGGGGAATAATCCTGCAGGGGGCGCCATACACCACAGTGTAAGGAGAGGAGAGAGGAATAATCCTGCAGGAGGCGCCATACACCACAGTGTAAGGAGAGGAGAGGGGAATAATCCTGCAGGGGGTGCCATACACCACAGTGTAAGGAGAGGAGAGGAATAATCCTGCAGGGGGCGCCATACACCACAGTGTAAGGAGAGGAGAGGAGAATAATCCTGCAGGAGGCGCCATACACCACAGTGTAAGGAGAGGAGAGAGGGAATAATCCTGCAGGGGGCGCCATACACCACAGTGTAAGGAGAGGAGAGAGGAGAATAATCCTGCAGGGGGCGCCATACACCACAGTGTAAGGAGAGGAGAGGAGAATAATCCTGCAGGAGGCGCCATACACCACAGTGTAAGGAGAGGAGAGGGGAATAATCCTGCAGGGGGCGCCATACACCACAGTGTAAGGAGAGGAGAGAGAATAATCCTGCAGGGGGCGCCATACACCACAGTGTAAGGAGAGGAGAGAGGAATAATCCTGCAGGGGGCGCCATACACCACAGTGTAAGGAGAGGAGAGGGGAATAATCCTGCAGGGGGCGCCATACACCACAGTGTAAGGAGAGGAGAGGGGAATAATCCTGCAGGGGGCGCCATACTCCACAGTGTAAGGAGAGGAGAGAGGAGAATAATCCTGCAGGGGGCGCCATACACCACAGTGTAAGGAGAGGAGAGGAGAATAATCCTGCAGGGGGACGCCATACACCACAGTGTAAGGAGAGGAGAGAGGGAATAATCCTGCAGGGGGCGCCATACACCACAGTGTAAGGAGAGGAGAGGGGAATAATCCTGCAGGGGGCGCCATACACCACAGTGTAAGGAGAGGAGAGAGGAGAATAATCCTGCAGGGGGCGCCATACACCACAGTGTAAGGAGAGGAGAGAGGGGAATAATCCTGCAGGGGGCGCCATACACCACAGTGTAAGGAGAGGAGAGAGGAATAATCCTGCAGGGGGCGCCATACACCACAGTGTAAGGAGAGGAGAGGAGAATAATCCTGCAGGGGGCGCCATACACCACAGTGTAAGGAGAGGAGAGGAGAATAATCCTGCAGGGGGCGCCATACACCACAGTGTAAGGAGAGGAGAGAGGGGAATAATCCTGCAGGGGGCGCCATACACCACAGTGTAAGGAGAGGAGAGAGAGGAATAATCCTGCAGGGGGCGCCATACACCACAGTGTAAGGAGAGGAGAGAGGAATAATCCTGCAGGGGACGCCATACACCACAGTGTAAGGAGAGGAGAGGAGAATAATCCTGCAGGGGACGCCATACACCACAGTGTAAGGAGAGGAGAGGAGAATAATCCTGCAGGGGGCGCCATACACCACAGTGTAAGGAGAGGAGAGGAGAATAATCCTGCAGGGGACGCCATACACCACAGTGTAAGGAGAGGAGAGGAATAATCCTGCAGGGGGCGCCATACACCACAGTGTAAGGAGAGGAGAGAGGAATAATCCTGCAGGGGGCGCCATACACCACAGTGTAAGGAGAGGAGAGGAGAATAATCCTGCAGGGGGCGCCATACACCACAGTGTAAGGAGAGGAGAGGAGAATAATCCTGCAGGGGGCGCCATACACCACAGTGTAAGGAGGAGAGAGGAATAATCCTGCAGGGGGCGCCATACACCACAGTGTAAGGAGAGGAGAGGGGAATAATCCTGCAGGGGGCGCCATACACCACAGTGTAAGGAGAGGAGAGGAGAATAATCCTGCAGGGGGCGCCATACACCACAGTGTAAGGAGAGGAGAGGGGAATAATCCTGCAGGGGGCGCCATACACCACAGTGTAAGGAGAGGAGAGGGGAATAATCCTGCAGGGGGCGCCATACACCACAGTGTAAGGAGAGGAGAGGAGAATAATCCTGCAGGGGGCGCCATACACCACAGTGTAAGGAGAGGAGAGAGGAATAATCCTGCAGGGGACACTATATACCACAGTGTAAGGAGAGGAGAGGAGAACAATCCTGCAGGGGGCGCCATGCACCACAGTGTAAGGAGAGGAGAGAGGGGAATAATCCTGCAGGGGACACTATATACCACAGTGTAAGGAGAGGAGAGGAGAACAATCCTGCAGGGGGCGCCATGCACCACAGTGTAAGGAGAGGAGAGAGGAGAATAATCCTGCAGGGGGCGCCATACACCACAGTGTAAAGAGAGGAGAGGAGAATAATCCTGCAGGGGGCGCCATACACCACAGTGTAAGGAGAGGAGAGAGGGGAATAATCCTGCAGGGGGCGCCATACACCACAGTGTAAGGAGAGGAGAGAGGAATAATCCTGCAGGGGACGCCATACACCACAGTGTAAGGAGAGGAGAGGGGAATAATCCTGCAGGGGACGCCATACACCACAGTGTAAGGAGAGGAGAGGAGAATAATCCTGCAGGGGGAGCCATACACCACAGTGTAAGGAGAGGAGAGGAGAATAATCCTGCAGGAGGCGCCATACACCACAGTGTAAGGAGAGGAGAGGGGAATAATCCTGCAGGGGGCGCCATACACCACAGTGTAAGGAGAGGAGAGGAATAATCCTGCAGGGGGCGCCATACACCACAGTGTAAGGAAAGGAGAGGGGAATAATCCTGCAGGGGACGCCATACACCACAGTGTAAGGAGAGGAGAGAGGGGAATAATCCTGCAGGGGGCGCCATACACCATAGTGTAAGGAGAGGAGAGAGGAGAATAATCCTGCAGGGGGCGCCATACACCACAGTGTAAGGAGAGGAGAGAGGAATAATCCTCCAGGGGGACGCCATACACCACAGTGTAAGGAGAGGAGAGGAGAATAATCCTGCAGGGGACGCCATACACCACAGTGTAAGGAGAGGAGAGGAGAATAATCCTGCAGGGGGCGCCATACACCACAGTGTAAGGAGAGGAGAGGAGAATAATCCTGCAGGGGGCGCCATACACCACAGTGTAAGGAGAGGAGAGAGGAATAATCCTGCAGGGGACGCCATACACCACAGTGTAAGGAGAGGAGAGAGGAATAATCCTGCAGGGGACGCCATACACCACAGTGTAAGGAGAGGAGAGGAGAATAATCCTGCAGGGGGCGTCATACACCACAGTGTAAGGAGACGAGAGAGGAATAATCCTGCAGGGGGCGCCATACACCACAGTGTAAGGAGAGGAGAGGAGAATAATCCTGCAGGAGGCGCCATACACCACAGTGTAAGGAGAGGAGAGGGGAATAATCCTGCAGGGGGCGCCATACACCACAGTGTAAGGAGAGGAGAGAGGAGAATAATCCTGCAGGGGGCGCCATACACCACAGTGTAAGGAGAGGAGAGGGGAATAATCCTGCAGGGGGCGCCATACACCACAGTGTAAGGAGAGGAGAGGAATAATCCTGCAGGGGGCGCCAAACACCACAGTGTAAGGAGAGGAGAGAGGAATAATCCTGCAGGGGGCGCCATACACCACAGTGTAAGGAAAGGAGAGGAGGAATAATCCTGCAGGGGGCGCCATACACCACAGTGTAAGGAGAGGAGAGGGGAATAATCCTGCAGGGGGCGCCATACTCCACAGTGTAAGGAGAGGAGAGAGGAGAATAATCCTGCAGGGGGCGCCATACACCACAGTGTAAGGAGAGGAGAGGAGAATAATCCTGCAGGGGACGCCATACACCACAGTGTAAGGAGAGGAGAGGGGAATAATCCTGCAGGGGGCGCCATACACCACAGTGTAAGGAGAGGAGAGGGGAATAATCCTGCAGGGGGCGCCATACACCACAGTGTAAGGAGAGGAGAGAGGAGAATAATCCTGCAGGGGGCGCCATACACCACAGTGTAAGGAGAGGAGAGGAGAATAATCCTGCAGGGGACGCCATACACCACAGTGTAAGGAGAGGAGAGAGGGGAATAATCCTGCAGGGGGCGCCATACACCACAGTGTAAGGAGAGGAGAGAGGAATAATCCTGCAGGGGGGCGCCATACACCACAGTGTAAGGAGAGGAGAGGGGAATAATCCTGCAGGGGGCGCCATACACCACAGTGTAAGGAGAGGAGAGGAGAATAATCCTGCAGGGGGCACCATACACCACAGTGTAAGGAGAGGAGAGAGGGGAATAATCCTGCAGGGGGCGCCATACACCACAGTGTAAGGAGAGGAGAGGGGAATAATCCTGCAGGGGGCGCCATACACCACAGTGTAAGGAGAGGAGAGAGGAATAATCCTGCAGGAGGCGCCATACACCACAGTGTAAGGAGAGGAGAGAGGGGAATAATCCTGCAGGGGGCGCCATACACCACAGTGTAAGGAGAGGAGAGAGGAGAATAATCCTGCAGGGGACGCCATACACCACAGTGTAAGAAGAGGAGAGGAGAATAATCCTGCAGGGGGCGCCATACACCACAGTGTAAGGAGAGGAGAGGGGAATAATCCTGCAGGGGGCTCCATACACCACAGTGTAAGGAGAGGAGAGGGGAATAATCCTGCAGGGGGCGCCATACACCACAGTGTAAGGAGAGGAGAGGAGAATAATCCTGCAGGGGGCGCCATACACCACAGTGTAAGGAGAGGAGAGGAGAATAATCCTGCAGGGGACGCCATACACCACAGTGTAAGGAGAGGAGAGAGGAGAATAATCCTGCAGGGGGCGCCATACACCACAGTGTAAGGAGAGGAGAGAGGAGAATAATCCTGCAGGGGGCGCCATACACCACAGTGTAAGGAGAGGAGAGAGGGGAATAATCCTGCAGGAGGCGCCATACACCACAGTGTAAGGAGAGGAGAGGAGAATAATCCTGCAGGAGGCGCCATACACCACAGTGTAAGGAGAGGAGAGAGGAGAATAATCCTGCAGGAGGCGCCATACACCACAGTGTAAGGAGAGGAGAGAGGGGAATAATCCTGCAGGGGACGCCATACACCACAGTGTAAGGAGAGGAGAGAGGGGAATAATCCTGCAGGGGACGCCATACACCACAGTGTAAGGAGAGGAGAGGAGAATAATCCTGCAGGGGACGCCATACACCACAGTGTAAGGGAGAGGAGAGGGGAATAATCCTGCAGGGGGCGCCATACACCACAGTGTAAGGAGAGGAGAGAGAGGAATAATCTGCAGGGGGCGCCATACACCACAGTGTAAGGAGAGGAGAGAGGAGAATAATCCTGCAGGGGGCGCCATACACCACAGTGTAAGGAGAGGAGAGGAGAATAATCCTGCAGGGGGACGCCATACACCACAGTGTAAGGAGAGGAGAGGAGAATAATCCTGCAGGGGGCGCCATACACCACAGTGTAAGGAGAGGAGAGGAGAATAATCCTGCAGGGGACGCCATACACCACAGTGTAAGGAGAGGAGAGGGGAATAATCCTGCAGGGGGCGCCATACACCACAGTGTAAGGAGAGGAGAGAGGAATAATCCTGCAGGGGGCGCCATACACCACAGTGTAAGGAGAGGAGAGAGGGGAATAATCCTGCAGGGGGCGCCATACACCACAGTGTAAGGAAGAGGAGAGGGGAATAATCCTGCAGGGGACGCCATACACCACAGTGTAAGGAGAGGAGAGGAGAATAATCCTGCAGGGGGCGCCATACACCACAGTGTAAGGAGAGGAGAGGAGAATAATCCTGCAGGGGGACGCCATACACCACAGTGTAAGGAGAGGAGAGAGGAGAATAATCCTGCAGGGGGCGCCATACACCACAGTGTAAGGAGAGGAGAGGAGAATAATCCTGCAGGGGGCGCCATACACCACAGTGTAAGGAGAGGAGAGAGGAGAATAATCCTGCAGGGGGCGCCATACACCACAGTGTAAGGAGAGGAGAGGGGAGAATAATCCTGCAGGGGGCGCCATACACCACAGTGTAAGGAGAGGAGAGAGGAGAATAATCCTGCAGGGGGCGCCATACACCACAGTGTAAGGAGAGGAGAGGGGAATAATCCTGCAGGGGGCGCCATACACCACAGTGTAAGGAGAGGAGAGGGGAATAATCCTGCAGGGGGCACCATACACCACAGTGTAAGGAGAGGAGAGAGGAATAATCCTGCAGGGGACGCCATACACCACAGTGTAAGGAGAGGAGAGAGGAGAATAATCCTGCAGGGGGCGTCATACACCACAGTGTAAGGAGAGGAGAGGGGAATAATCCTGCAGGGGGCGCCATACACCACAGTGTAAGGAGAGGAGAGAGGAGAATAATCCTGCAGGGGGCGTCATACACCACAGTGTAAGGAGAGGAGAGGAGAATAATCCTGCAGGGGGCGCCATACACCACAGTGTAAGGAGAGGAGAGGAGAATAATCCTGCAGGGGGCGCCATACACCACAGTGTAAGGAGAGGAGAGGAGAATAATCCTGCAGGGGGCGCCATACACCACAGTGTAAGGAGAGGAGAGGAGAATAATCCTGCAGGGGGCGCCATACACCACAGTGTAAGGAGGAGAGAGGAATAATCCTGCAGGAGGCGCCATACACCACAGTGTAAGGAGGAGAGAGGAATAATCCTGCAGAGGACGCCATACACCACAGTGTAAGGAGAGGAGAGGAGAATAATCCTGCAGGGGGCGCCATACACCACAGTGTAAGGAGAGGAGAGAGGAGAATAATCCTGCAGGGGGCGCCATACACCACAGTGTAAGGAGAGGAGAGGGGAATAATCCTGCAGGGGACGCCATACACCACAGTGTAAGGAGAGGAGAGGAGAATAATCCTGCAGGGGGCGCCATACACCACAGTGTAAGGAGAGGAGAGAGGAATTAATCCTGCAGGGGGCGCCATACACCACAGTGTAAGGAGAGGAGAGGGGAATAATCCTGCAGGGGGCGCCATACACCACAGTGTAAGGAGAGGAGAGGGGAATAATCCTGCAGGGGGCGCCATACACCACAGTGTAAGGAGAGGAGAGGGGAATAATCCTGCAGGGGGACGCCATACACCACAGTGTAAGGAGAGGAGAGGGGAATAATCCTGCAGGGGGGCGCCATACACCACAGTGTAAGGAGAGGAGAGGGAGAATAATCCTGCAGGGGGCGCCATACACCACAGTGTAAGGAGAGGAGAGAGGAGAATAATCCTGCAGGGGGCGCCATACACCACAGTGTAAGGAGAGGAGAGGAGAATAATCCTGCAGGGGGAGCCATACACCACAGTGTAAGGAGAGGAGAGGAGAATAATCCTGCAGGGGGCGCCATACACCACAGTGTAAGGTGAGGAGAGAGGGGAATAATCCTGCAGGGGGCGCCATACACCACAGTGTAAGGAGAGGAGAGAGGGGAATAATCCTGCAGGGGGACGCCATACACCACAGTGTAAGGAGAGGAGAGGAGAATAATCCTGCAGGGGGCGCCATACACCACAGTGTAAGGAGAGGAGAGAGGAGAATAATCCTGCAGGGGGCGCCATACACCACAGTGTAAGGAGAGAGAGAGGGGAATAATCCTGCAGGGGGCGCCATACACCACAGTGTAAGGAGAGGGAATAATCCGGCAGGGGCGCCCATAACACCACAGTGTAAGGAGAGGAGAGAGGAATAATCCCTGCAGGGGCGCCATACACCACAGTGTAAGGTGAGGAGAGAGGGAATAATCCTGCAGGGGCGCCATACACCACAGTGTAAGGAGAGGAGAGAGGGAATAATCCTGCAGGGGCGCATACACCACAGTGTAAGGAGAGGAGAGGGGAATAATCCTGCAGGGGACGCCATACACCACAGTGTAAGGAGAGGAGAGAGGAGAATAATCCTGCAGGGGGCGCCATACACCACAGTGTAAGGAGAGGAGAGAGGGAATAATCCTGCAGGGGGCGCCATACACCACAGTGTAAGGAGAGGAGAGAGGAGAATAATCCTGCAGGGGACGCCATACACCACAGTGTAAGGAGAGGAGAGAGGAGAATAATCCTGCAGGGGGCGCCATACACCACAGTGTAAGGAGAGGAGAGGAATAATCCTGCAGGGGGCGCCATACACCACAGTGTAAGGAGAGGAGAGAGAATAATCCTGCAGGGGCGCCATACACCACAGTGTAAGGAGAGGAGAGAGAGAATAATCCTGCAGGGGGCGCCATACACACAGTGTAAGGAGAGGAGAGGGGAATAATCCTGCAGGGGGCCATACACACAGTGTAAGGAGAGGAGAGAGGAATAATCCTGCAGGGGACGCCATACACCACAGTGTAAGGAGAGGAGAGGAGAATAATCCTGCAGGGGGCGCCATACACCACAGTGTAAGGAGAGGAGAGGGAATAATCTGCAGGGGGCGCATACACCACAGTGTAAGAGAGGAGAGAGAATAATCCTGCAGGGGGCGCCATACACCACAGTGTAAGGAGAGGAGAGGAGAATATCCTGCAGGGGCGCCATACACCACAGTGTAAGGAGAGGAGAGGGGAATAATCCTGCAGGGGGACGCCATACACCACAGTGTAAGGAGAGGAGAGAGGAATAATCCTGCAGGGAGGCGCATACACCACAGTGTAAGGAGAGGAGAGAGGAATAATCCTGCAGGGGCGCCATACACCACAGTGTAAGGAGAGGAGAGGGAATAATCCTGCAGGGGGCGCCATACACCACAGTGTAAGGATAGGAGAGGGAATAATCCTGCAGGAGGCGCCATACACCACAGTGTAAGGAGAGGAGAGGGGAATAATCCTGCAGGGGCGCCATACACCACAGTGTAAGGAGAGGAGAGGAATAATCCTGCAGGGGGCGCCATACACCACAGTGTAAGGAAGGAGAGGGGAATAATCCTGCAGGGGACGCCATACACCACAGTGTAAGGAGAGGAGAGGAGAATAATCCTGCAGGGGGCGCCATACACCACAGTGTAAGGAGAGGAGAGGGGAATAATCCTGCAGGGGACGCCATACACCACAGTGTAAGGAGAGGAGAGGGAATAATCCTGCAGGGGCGCATACACCACAGTGTAAGGAGAGGAGAGGAGAATAATCCTGCAGGGGGCGCCATACACCACAGTGTAAGAGAGGAGAGAGGAGAATAATCCTGCAGGGGCGCCATACACCACAGTGTAAGGAGAGGAGAGGGGAATAATCCTGCAGGGGGCGCCATACACCACAGTGTAAGGAGAGGAGAGGGAATAATCCTGCAGGGGACGCCATACACCACAGTGTAAGGAGAGGAAGGAGAATAATCCTGCAGGGGGCGCCATACACCACAGTGTAAGGAGAGGAGAGGAGAATAATCCTGCAGGAGGCGCCATACACCACAGTGTAAGGAGAGGAGAGGAGAATAATCCTGCAGGGGCGCCATACACCACAGTGTAAGGAGAGGAGAGGAGAATAATCCTGCAGGGGCGCCATACACCACAGTGTAAGGAGAGGAGAGGGGAATAATCCTGCAGGGGACGCCATACACCACAGTGTAAGGAGAGGAGAGGGAGAATAATCCTGCAGGGGCGCCATACACCACAGTGTAAGGAGAGGAGAGGAATAATCCTGCAGGGGCGCCATACACCACAGTGTAAGGAGAGGAGAGAGGAGAATAATCCTGCAGGGGGCGCCATACACCACAGTGTAAGAGAGGAGAATAATCCTGCAGGGGGCCCATACACACAGTGTAAGGAGAGGAGAGGAGAATAATCCTGCAGGGGGCGCCATACACCACAGTGTAAGGAGAGGAGAGAGGAGAATAATCCTGCAGGGGCGCCATACACCACAGTGTAAGGAGAGGAGAGGAGAATAATCCTGCAGGGGGCGCCATACACCACAGTGTAAGGAGAGGAGAGAGGAATAATCCTGCAGGGGCGCCATACACCACAGTGTAAGGAGAGGAGAGGAGAATAATCCTGCAGGGGGCGCCATACACCACAGTGTAAGGAGAGGAGAGGGGAATAATCCTGCAGGGGGCGCCATACACCACAGTGTAAGGAGAGGAGAGGAGAATAATCCTGCAGGGGGCGCCATACACCACAGTGTAAGGAGAGGAGAGGAGAATAATCCTGCAGGGGGCGCCATACACCACAGTGTAAGGAGAGGAGAGGAATAATCCTGCAGGGGCGCCATACACCACAGTGTAAGGAGAGGAGAGGAATAATCCTGCAGGGGGCGCCATACACCACAGTGTAAGGAGAGGAGAGGGAATAATCCTGCAGGGGCGCCATACACCACAGTGTAAGGAGAGGAGAGGAGAATAATCCTGCAGGGGGCGCCATACACCACAGTGTAAGGAGAGGAGAGGGAATAATCCTGCAGGGGGCGCCATACACCACAGTGTAAGGAGAGGAGAGGAGAATAATCCTGCAGGGGGCGCCATACACCACAGTGTAAGGAGAGGAGAGGAATAATCCTGCAGGTGGCGCCATACACCACAGTGTAAGGAGAGGAGAGGAATAATCCTGCAGGGGGCGCCATACACCACAGTGTAAGGAAAGGAGAGGGGAATAATCCTGCAGGGGCGCCATACACCACAGTGTAAGGAGAGGAGAGGGAATAATCCTGCAGGGGGCGCCATACACCACAGTGTAAGGAGAGGAGAGAGGAGAATAATCCTGCAGGGGACGCCATACACCACAGTGTAAGGAGAGGAGAGGGAATAATCCTGCAGGGGACGCCATACACCACAGTGTAAGGAGAGGAGAGGGAATAATCCTGCAGGGGCGCCATACACCACAGTGTAAGGAGAGGAGAGAGGAATAATCCTGCAGGGGACGCCATACACCACAGTGTAAGGAGAGGAGAGGAGAATAATCCTGCAGGGGACGCCATACACCACAGTGTAAGGAGAGGAGAGGGGAATAATCCTGCAGGGGACGCCATACACCACAGTGTAAGGAGAGGAGAGGGGAATAATCCTGCAGGGGACGCCATACACCACAGTGTAAGGAGAGGAGAGAGGGAATAATCCTGCAGGGGGCGCCATACACCACAGTGTAAGGAGAGGAGAGGAGAATAATCCTGCAGGGGCGCCATACACCACAGTGTAAGGAGAGGAGAGGGGAATAATCCTGCAGGGGCGCCATACACCACAGTGTAAGGAGAGGAGAGGAGAATAATCCTGCAGGGGCGCCATACACCACAGTGTAAGGAGAGGAGAGAGGGAATAATCCTGCAGGTGGCGCCATACACCACAGTGTAAGGAGAGGAGAGGAATAATCCTGCAGGGGGCGCCATACACCACAGTGTAAGGAAGAGGAGAGGGGAATAATCCTGCAGGGGGCGCCATACACCACAGTGTAAGGAGAGGAGAGGGGAATAATCCTGCAGGGGGCGCCATACACCACAGTGTAAGGAGAGGAGAGGGAATAATCCTGCAGGGGCGCCATACACCACAGTGTAAGGAGAGGAGAGGGAATAATCCTGCAGGGGGCGCCATACACCACAGTGTAAGGAGAGGAGAGGGGAATAATCCTGCAGGGGGCGCCATACACCACAGTGTAAGGAGAGGAGAGAGGGGAATAATCCTGCAGGGGGCGCCATACACCACAGTGTAAGGAGAGGAGAGAGGGAATAATCCTGCAGGGGGCGCCATACACCACAGTGTAAGGAGAGGAGAGAGGAATAATCCTCAGGGGGCGCCATACACCACAGTGTAAGGAGAGGAGAGGAGAATAATCCTGCAGGGGGCGCCATACACCACAGTGTAAGGAGAGGAGAGGGAATAATCCTGCAGGGGGCGTCATACACCACAGTGTAAGGAGAGGAGAGGGGAATAATCCTGCAGGGGCGCCATACACCACAGTGTAAGGAGAGGAGAGGAGAATAATCCTGCAGGGGGCGCCATACACCACAGTGTAAGGAGAGGAGAGAGAGAATAATCCTGCAGGGGACGCCATACACCACAGTGTAAGGAGAGGAGAGAGGGAATAATCCTGCAGGGGGCGCCATACACCACAGTGTAAGGAGAGGAGAGGAGAATAATCCTGCAGGGGGCGCCATACACCACAGTGTAAGGAGAGGAGAGGGGAATAATCCTGCAGGGGGCGCCATACACCACAGTGTAAGGAGAGGAGAGGAGAATAATCCTGCAGGGGGCGCCATACACCACAGTGTAAGGAGAGGAGAGAGTAGAATAATCCTGCAGGGGGCGCCATACACCACAGTGTAAGGAGAGGAGAGAGTAGAATAATCCTGCAGGGACGCCATACACCACAGTGTAAGGAGAGGAGAGGGGAATAATCCTGCAGGGGGCGCCATACACCACAGTGTAAGGAGAGGAGAGAGGGAATAATCCTGCAGGGGGCGCCATACACCACAGTGTAAGGAGAGGAGAGGAGAATAATCCTGCAGGGGGCGCCATACACCACAGTGTAAGGAGAGGAGAGGGGAATAATCCTGCAGGGGACGCCATACACCACAGTGTAAGGAGAGGAGAGAGGAATAATCCTGCAGGGGGCGCCATACACCACAGTGTAAGGAGAGGAGAGGAGGAATAATCCTGCAGGGGGCGCCATACACCACAGTGTAAGGAGAGGAGAGAGAATAATCCTGCAGGGGGCGCCATACACCACAGTGTAAGGAGAGGAGAGAGGAATAATCCTGCAGGGGCGCCATACACCACAGTGTAAGGAGAGGAGAGAGGGAATAATCCTGCAGGGGGCGCCATACACCACAGTGTAAGGAGAGGAGAGGGAATAATCCTGCAGGGGGCGCCATACACCACAGTGTAAGGAGAGGAGAGAGGAATAATCCTGCAGGGGGCGCCATACACCACAGTGTAAGGAGAGGAGAGGAGAATAATCCTGCAGGGGCGCCATACACCACAGTGTAAGGAGAGGAGAGAGGAATAATCCTGCAGGGGGCGCCATACACCACAGTGTAAGGAGAGGAGAGAGAATAATCCTGCAGGGGGCGCCATACACCACAGTGTAAGGAGAGGAGAGAGGAGAATAATCCTGCAGGGGACGCCATACACCACAGTGTAAGGAGAGGAGAGGGGAATAATCCTGCAGGGGGTGCCATACACCACAGTGTAAGGAGAGGAGAGAGGAGAATAATCCTGCAGGGGGCGCCATACACCACAGTGTAAGGAGAGGAGAGAGGGAATAATCCTGCAGGGGACGCCATACACCACAGTGTAAGGAGAGGAGAGAGAATAATCCTGCAGGGGACGCCATACACCACAGTGTAAGGAGAGGAGAGGAGAATAATCCTGCAGGGGACGCCATACACCACAGTGTAAGGAGAGGAGAGGGAATAATCCTGCAGGGGGCGCCATACACCACAGTGTAAGGAGAGGAGAGAGGAGAATAATCCTGCAGGGGGCGCCATACACCACAGTGTAAGGAGAGGAGAGAGGAGAATAATCCTGCAGGGGACGCCATACACCACAGTGTAAGGAGAGGAGAGGGCAATAATCCTGCAGGGGGCGCCATACACCACAGTGTAAGGAGAGGAGAGGAGAATAATCCTGCAGGGGACGCCATACACCACAGTGTAAGGAGAGGAGAGGAGAATAATCCTGCAGGGGACGCCATACACCACAGTGTAAGGAGAGGAGAGGAATAATCCTGCAGGGGGCGCCATACACCACAGTGTAAGGAGAGGAGAGGAGAATAATCCTGCAGGGGGCGCCATACACCACAGTGTAAGGAAAGGAGAGGAGAATAATCCTGCAGGGGGCGCCATACACCACAGTGTAAGGAGGAGAGAGGAATAATCCTGCAGGAGGCGCCATACACCACAGTGTAAGGAGAGGAGAGGGGAATAATCCTGCAGGGGACGCCATACACCACAGTGTAAGGAGAGGAGAGGAGAATAATCCTGCAGGGGGCACCATACACCACAGTGTAAGAGAGGATAGGGGAATAATCCTGCAGGGGGCGCCATACACCACAGTGTAAGGAGAGGAGAGGGGAATAATCCTGCAGGGGGCGCCATACACCACAGTGTAAGGAGAGGAGAGGGGAATAATCCTGCAGGGGCGCCATACACCACAGTGTAAGGAGAGGAGAGGAGAATAATCCTGCAGGGGGCACCATACACCACAGTGTAAGGAGAGGAGAGAGGAGAATAATCCTGCAGGGGGCGCCATACACCACAGTGTAAGGAGAGGAGAGAGGAATAATCCTGCAGGGGGCGCCATACACCACAGTGTAAGGAGAGGAGAGGGGAATAATCCTGCAGGGGGCGCCATATACTACAGTGTAAGGAGAGGAGAGAGGAGAATAATCCTGCAGGGGGCGCCATATACCACAGTGTAAGGAGAGGAGAGAGGAGAATAATCCTGCAGGGGGCGCCATACACCACAGTGTAAGGAGAGGAGAGGAGAATAATCCTGCAGGGGGCGCCATACACCACAGTGTAAGGAGAGGAGAGGGAGAATAATCCTGCAGGGGACGCCATACACCACAGTGTAAGGAGAGGAGAGGAGAATAATCCTGCAGGGACGCCATACACCACAGTGTAAGGAGAGGAGAGGGGAATAATCCTGCAGGGGGCGCCATACACCACAGTGTAAGGAGAGGAGAGAGGAATAATCCTGCAGGGGGCGCCATACACCACGGTGTAAGGAGAGGAGAGAGGAATAATCCTGCAGGGGCGCCATACACCACAGTGTAAGGAGAGGAGAGAGGAATAATCCTGCAGGGGGCGCCATACACCACAGTGTAAGGAGAGGAGAGAGGAGAATAATCCTGCAGGGGGCGCCATACACACAGTGTAAGGAGAGGAGAGGGGAATAATCCTGCAGGGGGCGCCATACACCACAGTGTAAGGAGAGGAGAGGGGAATAATCCTGCAGGGGACGCCATACACCACAGTGTAAGGAGAGGAGAGAGGAGAATAATCCTGCAGGGGGCGCCATACACCACAGTGTAAGGAGAGGAGAGGAGAATAATCCTGCAGGGGGCGCCATACACCACAGTGTAAGGAGAGGAGAGGAGAATAATCCTGCAGGGGACGCCATACACCACAGTGTAAGGAGAGGAGAGAGGAATAATCCTGCAGGGACGCCATACACCACAGTGTAAGGAGAGGAGAGAGGAATAATCCTGCAGGGGACGCCATACACCACAGTGTAAGGAGAGGAGAGGAGAATAATCCTGCAGGGGGCGCCATACACCACAGTGTAAGGAGAGGAGAGAGGAGAATAATCCTGCAGGGGGCGCCATACACCACAGTGTAAGGAGAGGAGAGAGGAGAATAATCCTGCAGGGGGCGCCATACACCACAGTGTAAGGAGAGGAGAGAGGAGAATAATCCTGCAGGGGGCGCCATACACCACAGTGTAAGGAGAGGAGAGGGAATAATCCTGCAGGGGCGCCATACACCACAGTGTAAGGAGAGGAGAGGAGAATAATCCTGCAGGGGGCGCCATACACCACAGTGTAAGGAGAGGAGAGAGGAATAATCCTGCAGGGGACACCATACACCACAGTGTAAGGAGAGGAGAGGAGAGAATAATCCTGCAGGGGGCGCCATACACCACAGTGTAAGGAGAGGAGAGAGGAGAATAATCCTGCAGGGGACGCCATACACCACAGTGTAAGGAGAGGAGAGGAGAATAATCCTGCAGGGGACGCCATACACCACAGTGTAAGGAGAGGAGAGAGGAATAATCCTGCAGGGGACGCCATACACCACAGTGTAAGGAGAGGAGAGGAGAATAATCCTGCAGGGGGCGCCATACACCACAGTGTAAGGAGAGGAGAGGAGAATAATCCTGCAGGGGGCGCCATACACCACAGTGTAAGGAGAGGAGAGGGGAATAATCCTGCAGGGGGCGCCATACACCACAGTGTAAGGAGAGGAGAGGAGAATAATCCTGCAGGGGCGCCATACACCACAGTGTAAGGAGAGGAGAGAGGAATAATCCTGCAGGGGGCGCCATACACCACAGTGTAAGGAGAGGAGAGAGGAATAATCCTGCAGGGGGCGCCATACACCACAGTGTAAGGAGAGGAGAGGAGAATAATCCTGCAGGGGGCGCCATACACCACAGTGTAAGGAGAGGAGAGGGGAATAATCCTGCAGGGGGCGCCATACACCACAGTGTAAGGAGAGGAGAGGAGAATAATCCTGCAGGGGGCGCCATACACCACAGTGTAAGGAGAGGAGAGGGAGAATAATCCTGCAGGGGGCGCCATACACCACAGTGTAAGGAGAGGAGAGGAGAATAATCCTGCAGGGGGCGCCATACACCACAGTGTAAGGAGAGGAGAGGGGAATAATCCTGCAGGGGGCGCCATACACCACAGTGTAAGGAGAGGAGAGAGGAATAATCCTGCAGGGGGCGCCATACACCACAGTGTAAGGAGAGGAGAGAGGAATAATCCTGCAGGGGGCGCCATACACCACAGTGTAAGGAGAGGAGAGAGGGAATAATCCTGCAGGGGGCGCCATACACCACAGTGTAAGGAGAGGAGAGGAGAATAATCCTGCAGGGGGCGCCATACACCACAGTGTAAGGAGAGGAGAGAGGAATAATCCTGCAGGGGCGCCATACACCACAGTGTAAGGAGAGGAGAGGGGAATAATCCTGCAGGGGGCGCCATACACCACAGTGTAAGGAGAGGAGAGGAATAATCCTGCAGGGGACGCCATACACCACAGTGTAAGGAGAGGAGAGGAGGAATAATCCTGCAGGGGGCGCCATACACCACAGTGTAAGGAGAGGAGAGGGGAATAATCCTGCAGGGGGCGCCATACACCACAGTGTAAGGAGAGGAGAGAGGAATAATCCTGCAGGGGGCGCCATACACCACAGTGTAAGGAGAGGAGAGGAGAATAATCCTGCAGGGGGCGCCATACACCACAGTGTAAGGAGAGGAGAGAGGAATAATCCTGCAGGGGGCGCCATACACCACAGTGTAAGGAGAGGAGAGGAGAATAATCCTGCAGGGGGCGCCATACACCACAGTGTAAGGAGAGGAGAGGAGAATAATCCTGCAGGGGGCGCCATACACCACAGTGTAGGAGAGGAGAGGAGAATAATCCTGCAGGGGGCGCCATACACCACAGTGTAAGGAGAGGAGAGAGGAGAATAATCCTGCAGGGGGCGCCATACACCACAGTGTAAGGAGAGGAGAGGGGAATAATCCTGCAGGGGGCGCCATACACCACAGTGTAAGGAGAGGAGAGGGGAATAATCCTGCAGGGGGCGCCATACACCACAGTGTAAGGAGAGGAGAGAGGAGAATAATCCTGCAGGGGACGCCATACACCACAGTGTAAGGAGAGGAGAGGGGAATAATCCTGCAGGGGGCGCCATACACCACAGTGTAAGGAGAGGAGAGAGGAGAATAATCCTGCAGGAGGCGCCATACACCACAGTGTAAGGAGAGGAGAGAGGAATAATCCTGCAGGAGGCGCCATACACCACAGTGTAAGGAGATGAGAGAGGAATAATCCTGCAGGGGGCGCCATACACCACAGTGTAAGGAGAGGAGAGGAGAATAATCCTGCAGAGGGCGCCATACACCACAGTGTAAGGAGAGGAGAGGAGAATAATCCTGCAGGGGGCGCCATACACCACAGTGTAAGGAGAGGAGAGAGGAATAATCCTGCAGGGGGCGCCATACACCACAGTGTAAGGAGAGGAGAGGAGAATAATCCTGCAGGGGGCGCCATACACCACAGTGTAAGGAGAGGAGAGAGGAGAATAATCCTGCAGGGGACGCCATACACCACAGTGTAAGGAGATGAGAGAGGAATAATCCTGCAGGGGGCGCCATACACCACAGTGTAAGGAGAGGAGAGGAGAATAATCCTGCAGGGGGCGCCATACACCACAGTGTAAGGAGAGGAGAGAGGAGAATAATCCTGCAGAGGGCGCCATACACCACAGTGTAAGGAGAGGAGAGGGGAATAATCCTGCAGGGGGCACCATACACCACAGTGTAAGGAGAGGAGAGGGGAATAATCCTGCAGGGGGCACCATACACCACAGTGTAAGGAGAGGAGAGGAATAATCCTGCAGGGGACACTATACACCACAGTGTAAGGAGAGGAGAGAGGAGAATAATCCTGCAGGGGACGCCATACACCACAGTGTAAGGAGAGGAGAGGAGAATAATCCTGCAGGGGGCGCCATACACCACAGTGTAAGGAGAGGAGAGGAATAATCCTGCAGGGGACACTATACACCACAGTGTAAGGAGAGGAGAGAGGAGAATAATCCTGCAGGGGACGCCATACACCACAGTGTAAGGAGAGGAGAGGGCAATAATCCTGCAGGGGGCGCCATACACCACAGTGTAAGGAGAGGAGAGGAGAATAATCCTGCAGGGGACGCCATACACCACAGTGTAAGGAGAGGAGAGGAGAATAATCCTGCAGGGGACGCCATACACCACAGTGTAAGGAGAGGAGAGGAATAATCCTGCAGGGGGCGCCATACACCACAGTGTAAGGAGAGGAGAGGAGAATAATCCTGCAGGGGGCGCCATACACCACAGTGTAAGGAAAGGAGAGGAGAATAATCCTGCAGGGGGCACCATACACCACAGTGTAAGGAGAGGAGAGAGGAGAATAATCCTGCAGGGGGCGCCATACACCACAGTGTAAGGAGGAGAGAGGAATAATCCTGCAGGAGGCGCCATACACCACAGTGTAAGGAGAGGAGAGGGGAATAATCCTGCAGGGGGCGCCATACACCACAGTGTAAGGAGAGGAGAGGAGAATAATCCTGCAGGGGGCACCATACACCACAGTGTAAGGAGAGGAGAGAGGAGAATAATCCTGCAGGGGGCGCCATACACCACAGTGTAAGGAGAGGAGAGAGGAATAATCCTGCAGGGGGCGCCATACACCACAGTGTAAGGAGAGGAGAGGGGAATAATCCTGCAGGGGGCGCCATATACCACAGTGTAAGGAGAGGAGAGAGGAGAATAATCCTGCAGGGGGCGCCATATACCACAGTGTAAGGAGAGGAGAGAGGAGAATAATCCTGCAGGGGGCGCCATATACCACAGTGTAAGGAGAGGAGAGAGGAATAATCCTGCAGGGGGCGCCATACACCACAGTGTAAGGAGAGGAGAGGAGAATAATCCTGCAGGGGACGCCATACACCACAGTGTAAGGAGAGGAGAGGGGAATAATCCTGCAGGGGGCGCCATACACCACAGTGTAAGGAGAGGAGAGAGGAATAATCCTGCAGGGGACGCCATACACCACAGTGTAAGGAGAGGAGAGGAGAATAATCCTGCAGGGGGCGCCATACACCACAGTGTAAGGAGAGGAGAGAGGAATAATCCTGCAGGGGACGCCATACACCACAGTGTAAGGAGAGGAGAGAGGAATAATCCTGCAGGGGACGCCATACACCACAGTGTAAGGAGAGGAGAGGAGAATAATCCTGCAGGGGGCGCCATACACCACAGTGTAAGGAGAGGAGAGAGGAGAATAATCCTGCAGGGGGCGCCATACACCACAGTGTAAGGAGAGGAGAGAGGAGAATAATCCTGCAGGGGGCGCCATACACCACAGTGTAAGGAGAGGAGAGAGGAGAATAATCCTGCAGGGGGCGCCATACACCACAGTGTAAGGAGAGGAGAGGGGAATAATCCTGCAGGGGGCGCCATACACCACAGTGTAAGGAGAGGAGAGGAGAATAATCCTGCAGGGGGCGCCATACACCACAGTGTAAGGAGAGGAGAGGGGAATAATCCTGCAGGGGGCGCCATACACCACAGTGTAAGGAGAGGAGAGAGGGGAATAATCCTGCAGGGGGCGCCATACACCACAGTGTAAGGAGAGGAGAGGAGAATAACCCTGCAGGGGGCGCCATACACCACAGTGTAAGGAGAGGAGAGAGGAATAATCCTGCAGGAGGCGCCATATACCACAGTGTAAGGAGAGGAGAGGGGAATAATCCTGCAGGGGGCGCCATACACCACAGTGTAAGGAGAGGAGAGGAATAATCCTGCAGGGGGCGCCATACACCACAGTGTAAGGAAAGAAGAGGGGAATAATCCTGCAGGGGGCGCCATACACCACAGTGTAAGGAGAGGAGAGGGGAATAATCCTGCAGGGGGCGCCATACACCACAGTGTAAGGAGAGGAGAGGGGAATAATCCTGCAGGGGGCGCCATACACCACAGTGTAAGGAAAGAAGAGGGGAATAATCCTGCAGGGGGCGCCATACACCACAATGTAAGGAGAGGAGAGGGGAATAATCCTGCAGGGGGCGCCATACACCACAGTGTAAGGAGAGGAGAGGGGAATAATCCTGCAGGGGGCGCTATACACCACAGTGTAAGGAGAGGAGAGGAATAATCCTGCAGGGGGCGCCATACACCACAGTGTAAGGAGAGGAGAGGAGAATAATCCTGCAGGAGGCGCCATACACCACAGTGTAAGGAGAGGAGAGGGGAATAATCCTGCAGGGGGCGTCATACACCACAGTGTAAGGAGAGGAGAGAGGGGAATAATCCTGCAGGGGGCGCCATACACCACAGTGTAAGGAGAGGAGAGGGGAATAATCCTGCAGGGGGCACCATACACCACAGTGTAAGGAGAGGAGAGGGGAATAATCCTGCAGGGGGCGCCATACACCACAGTGTAAGGAGAGGAGAGAGGAATAATCCTGCAGGGGGCGCCATACACCACAGTGTAAGGAGAGGAGAGGAGAATAATCCTGCAGGGGGCGCCATACACCACAGTGTAAGGAGAGGAGAGGAGAATAATCCTGCAGGGGGCGCCATACACCACAGTGTAAGGAGAGGAGAGGAGAATAATCCTGCAGGGGGCGCCATACACCACAGTGTAAGGAGAGGAGAGGGAAATAATCCTGCAGGGGGCACCATACACCACAGTGTAAGGAGAGGAGAGAGGAATAATCCTGCAGGGGACGCCATACACCACAGTGTAAGGAGAGGAGAGAGGAATAATCCTGCAGGGGGCGCCATACACCACAGTGTAAGGAGAGGAGAGAGGGGAATAATCCTGCAGGGGGCGCCATACACCACAGTGTAAGGAGAGGAGAGGAGAATAATCCTGCAGGGGGCGCCATACACCACAGTGTAAGGAGAGGAGAGGAATAATCCTGCAGGGGGCGCCATACACCACAGTGTAAGGAGAGGAGAGGGGAATAATCCTGCAGGAGGCACCATACACCACAGTGTAAGGAGAGGAGAGAGGAATAATCCTGCAGGGGGCGCCATACACCACAGTGTAAGGAGAGGAGAGGGGAATAATCCTGCAGGGGGCGCCATACACCACAGTGTAAGGAGAGGAGAGGAGAATAATCCTGCAGGGGGCGCCATACACCACAGTGTAAGGAGAGGAGAGAGGAGAATAATCCTGCAGAGGGCGCCATACACCACAGTGTAAGGAGAGGAGAGGGGAATAATCCTGCAGGGGGCGCCATACACCACAGTGTAAGGAGAGGAGAGGAGAATAATCCTGCAGGGGGCGCCATACACCACAGTGTAAGGAGAGGAGAGGGGAATAATCCTGCAGGGGGCGCCATACACCACAGTGTAAGGAGATGAGAGAGGAATAATCCTGCAGGGGGCGCCATACACCACAGTGTAAGGAGAGGAGAGGAGAATAATCCTGCAGAGGGCGCCATACACCACAGTGTAAGGAGAGGAGAGGAGAATAATCCTGCAGGGGGCGCCATACACCACAGTGTAAGGAGAGGAGAGAGGAGAATAATCCTGCAGGGGACGCCATACACCACAGTGTAAGGAGAGGAGAGAGGAGAATAATCCTGCAGGGGGCGCCATACACCACAGTGTAAGGAGAGGAGAGGAGAATAATCCTGCAGGGGGCGCCATACACCACAGTGTAAGGAGAGGAGAGGGGAATAATCCTGCAGGGGGACGCCATACACCACAGTGTAAGGAGAGGAGAGAGGAGAATAATCCTGCAGGGGACGCCATACACCACAGTGTAAGGAGAGGAGAGGAGAATAATCCTGCAGGGGGCGCCATACACCACAGTGTAAGGAGAGGAGAGGAGAATAATCCTGCAGGGGGCGCCATACACCACAGTGTAAGGAGAGGAGAGAGGAGAATAATCCTGCAGGGGACGCCATACACCACAGTGTAAGGAGAGGAGAGAGGAATAATCCTGCAGGGGACGCCATACACCACAGTGTAAGGAGAGGAGAGGGGAATAATCCTGCAGGGGGCGCCATACACCACAGTGTAAGGAGAGGAGAGGGGAATAATCCTGCAGGGGGACACTATACACCACAGTGTAAGGAGAGGAGAGGAGAATAATCCTGCAGGGGGCGCCATACACCACAGTGTAAGGAGAGGAGAGGGGAATAATCCTGCAGGGGGACGCCATACACCACAGTGTAAGGAGAGGAGAGGGGAATAATCCTGCAGGGGGCGCCATACACCACAGTGTAAAGAGAGGAGAGAGGGGAATAATCCTGCAGGGGGCGCCATACACCACAGTGTAAGGAGAGGAGAGAGGAATAATCCTGCAGGGGGCGCCATACACCACAGTGTAAGGAGAGGAGAGAGGAGAATAATCCTGCAGGAGGCGCCATACACCACAGTGTAAGGAGAGGAGAGGAGAATAATCCTGCAGGGGGCGCCATACACCACAGTGTAAGGAGAGGAGAGGGGAATAATCCTGCAGGGGGCGCCATACACCACAGTGTAAGGAGAGGAGAGAGGAATAATCCTGCAGGGGGCGCCATACACCACAGTGTAAGGAGAGGAGAGAGGAGAATAATCCTGCAGGGAGGCGCCATACACCACAGTGTAAGGAGAGGAGAGAGGGGAATAATCCTGCAGGGGGCGCCATACACCACAGTGTAAGGAGAGGAGAGAGGAGAATAATCCTGCAGGGGGCGCCATACACCACAGTGTAAGGAGAGGAGAGGAGAATAATCCTGCAGGGGGCGCCATACACCACAGTGTAAGGAGAGGAGAGAGGAATAATCCTGCAGGGGGCGCCATACACCACAGTGTAAGGAGAGGAGAGGGGAATAATCCTGCAGGGGGCGCCATACACCACAGTGTAAGGAGAGGAGAGGGAATAATCCTGCAGGGGGCGCCATACACCACAGTGTAAGGAGAGGAGAGGAGAATAATCCTGCAGGGGGCGCCATACACCACAGTGTAAGGAGAGGAGAGGAGAATAATCCTGCAGGGGACGCCATACACCACAGTGTAAGGAGAGGAGAGAGGGAATAATCCTGCAGGGGGCGCCATACACCACAGTGTAAGGAGAGGAGAGGGGAATAATCCTGCAGGGGGCGCCATACACCACAGTGTAAGGAGAGGAGAGGGGAATAATCCTGCAGGGGGCGACATACACCACAGTGTAAGGAGAGGAGAGGGGAATAATCCTGCAGGGGGCGCCATACACCACAGTGTAAGGAGAGGAGAGAGGAGAATAATCCTGCAGGGGGCGCCATACACCACAGTGTAAGGAGAGGAGAGAGGAGAATAATCCTGCAGGGGGCGCCATACACCACAGTGTAAGGAGAGGAGAGGGGAATAATCCTGCAGGGGGCGCCATACACCACAGTGTAAGGAGAGGAGAGAGGAGAATAATCCTGCAGGGGACGCCATACACCACAGTGTAAGGAGAGGAGAGAGGAATAATCCTGCAGGGGGCGCCATACACCACAGTGTAAGGAGAGGAGAGGGGAATAATCCTGCAGGGGGCGCCATACACCACAGTGTAAGGAGAGGAGAGGGGAATAATCCTGCAGGGGGCGCCATACACCACAGTGTAAGGAGAGGAGAGAGAGGAATAATCCTGCAGGGGGCGCCATACACCACAGTGTAAGGAGAGGAGAGAGGAGAATAATCCTGCAGGGGGCGCCATACACCACAGTGTAAGGAGAGGAGAGGAGAATAATCCTGCAGGGGGCGCCATACACCACAGTGTAAGGAGAGGAGAGGAGAATAATCCTGCAGGGGGCGCCATACACCACAGTGTAAGGAGAGGAGAGGGGAATAATCCTGCAGGGGACGCCATACACCACAGTGTAAGGAGAGGAGAGAGGGGAATAATCCTGCAGGGGGCGCCATACACCACAGTGTAAGGAGAGGAGAGGAGAATAATCCTGCAGGGGGCACAATACACCACAGTGTAAGGAGAGGAGAGAGGAATAATCCTGCAGGGGACGCCATACACCACAGTGTAAGGAGAGGAGAGAGGGGAATAATCCTGCAGGGGGCGCCATACACCACAGTGTAAGGAGAGGAGAGAGGAATAATCCTGCAGGGGACGCCATACACCACAGTGTAAGGAGAGGAGAGAGAGGAATAATCCTGCAGGGGGCGCCATACACCACAGTGTAAGGAGAGGAGAGAGGGGAATAATCCTGCAGGGGGCGCCATACACCACAGTGTAAGGAGAGGAGAGAGGGGAATAATCCTGCAGGGGGCGCCATACACCACAGTGTAAGGAGAGGAGAGAGGGGAATAATCCTGCAGGGGGCGCCATACACCACAGTGTAAGGAGAGGAGAGAGGAATAATCCTGCAGGGGACGCCATACACCACAGTGTAAGGAGAGGAGAGAGGAATAATCCTGCAGGGGGCGCCATACACCACAGTGTAAGGAGAGGAGAGAGGAGAATAATCCTGCAGGGGGCGTCATACACCACAGTGTAAGGAGAGGAGAGGGAATAATCCTGCAGGGGGCGCCATACACCACAGTGTAAGGAGAGGAGAGGGGAATAATCCTGCAGGGGGCGCCATACACCACAGTGTAAGGAGAGGAGAGGAGAATAATCCTGCAGGGGGCGCCATACACCACAGTGTAAGGAGAGGAGAGAGGGGAATAATCCTGCAGGGGGCGCCATACACCACAGTGTAAGGAGAGGAGAGAGAGGAATAATCCTGCAGGGGGCGCCATACACCACAGTGTAAGGAGAGGAGAGGAGAATAATCCTGCAGGGGGCACAATACACCACAGTGTAAGGAGAGGAGAGAGGAATAATCCTGCAGGGGACGCCATACACCACAGTGTAAGGAGAGGAGAGAGGGGAATAATCCTGCAGGGGGCGCCATACACCACAGTGTAAGGAGAGGAGAGAGGAATAATCCTGCAGGGGACGCCATACACCACAGTGTAAGGAGAGGAGAGGAGGAATAATCCTGCAGGGGACGCCATACACCACAGTGTAAGGAGAGGAGAGAGAGGAATAATCCTGCAGGGGGCGCCATACACCACAGTGTAAGGAGAGGAGAGAGGAATAATCCTGCAGGGGACGCCATACACCACAGTGTAAGGAGAGGAGAGAGAGGAATAATCCTGCAGGGGGCGCCATACACCACAGTGTAAGGAGAGGAGAGGAGAATAATCCTGCAGGGGACGCCATACACCACAGTGTAAGGAGAGGAGAGGAGAATAATCCTGCAGGGGGCGCCATACACCACAGTGTAAGGAGAGGAGAGGAGAATAATCCTGCAGGGGGACGCCATACACCACAGTGTAAGGAGAGGAGAGGGAGAATAATCCTGCAGGGGGCGCCATACACCACAGTGTAAGGAGAGGAGAGGAGAATAATCCTGCAGGGGACGCCATACACCACAGTGTAAGGAGAGATAATCCTGCAGGGGGCGCCATACACCACAGTGTAAGGAGAGGAGAGGAGAATAATCCTGCAGGGGGCGCCATACACCACAGTGTAAGGAGAGGAGAGAGGAGAATAATCCTGCAGGGGACGCCATACACCACAGTGTAAGGAGAGGAGAGGAGAATAATCCTGCAGGGGGCGCCATACACCACAGTGTAAGGAGAGGAGAGAGGAGAATAATCCTGCAGGGGACGCCATACACCACAGTGTAAGGAGAGGAGAGGAGAATAATCCTGCAGGGGGCGCCATACACCACAGTGTAAGGAGAGGAGAGGGGAATAATCCTGCAGGGGGCGCCATACACCACAGTGTAAGGAGAGGAGAGAGGAGAATAATCCTGCAGGGGGCGACCATACACCACAGTGTAAGGAGAGGAGAGGAGAATAATCCTGCAGGGAGCGCCATACACCACAGTGTAAGGAGAGGAGAGGAGAATAATCCTGCAGGGGGCGCCATACACCACAGTGTAAGGAGAGGAGAGGAGAATAATCCTGCAGGGGGCGCCATACACCACAGTGTAAGGAGAGGAGAGGGGAATAATCCTGCAGGGGGCACAATACACCACAGTGTAAGGAGAGGAGAGGAGAATAATCCTGCAGGGGGCGCCATACACCACAGTGTAAGGAGAGGAGAGGAGAATAATCCTGCAGGGGACGCCATACACCACAGTGTAAGGAGAGGAGAGGAGAATAATCCTGCAGGGGGACGCCATACACCACAGTGTAAGGAGAGGAGAGGGAATAATCCTGCAGGGGGCGCCATACACCACAGTGTAAGGAGAGGAGAGAGGAATAATCCTGCAGGGGGCGCCATACACCACAGTGTAAGGAGAGGAGAGGAGAATAATCCTGCAGGGGGCGCCATACACCACAGTGTAAGGAGAGGAGAGAGGAATAATCCTGCAGGGGACGCCATACACCACAGTGTAAGGAGAGGAGAGGGGAATAATCCTGCAGGGGACGCCATACACCACAGTGTAAGGAGAGGAGAGGGAATAATCCTGCAGGGGGCGCCATACACCACAGTGTAAGGAGAGGAGAGAGGAGAATAATCCTGCAGGGGGCGCCATACACCACAGTGTAAGGAGAGGAGAAGGAGAATAATCCTGCAGGGGGCGCCATACACCACAGTGTAAGGAGAGGAGAGGGGAATAATCCTGCAGGGGGCGCCATACACCACAGTGTAAGGAGAGGAGAGGGGAATAATCCTGCAGGGGGCGCCATACACCACAGTGTAAGGAGAGGAGAGAGGAATAATCCTGCAGGGGGCGCCATACACCACAGTGTAAGGAGAGGAGAGAGGAGAATAATCCTGCAGGGGGACGCCATACACCACAGTGTAAGGAGAGGAGAGGAGAATAATCCTGCAGGGGGCGCCATACACCACAGTGTAAGGAGAGGAGAGGAGAATAATCCTGCAGGGGGCGCCATACACCACAGTGTAAGGAGAGGAGAGGGGAATAATCCTGCAGGGGACGCCATACACCACAGTGTAAGGAGAGGAGAGGAGAATAATCCTGCAGGGGGCGCCATACACCACAGTGTAAGGAGAGGAGAGAGAGGAATAATCCTGCAGGGGACGCCATACACCACAGTGTAAGGAGAGGAGAGGAGAATAATCCTGCAGGGGGCGCCATACACCACAGTGTAAGGAGAGGAGAGGGGAATAATCCTGCAGGGGGCGCCATACACCACAGTGTAAGGAGAGGAGAGAGGAATAATCCTGCAGGGGGCGCCATACACCACAGTGTAAGGAGAGGAGAGAGGAATAATCCTGCAGGGGGCAGCCATACACCACAGTGTAAGGAGAGAAGAGAGGGAATAATCCTGCAGGGGACGCCATACACCACAGTGTAAGGAGAGGAGAGGGGAATAATCCTGCAGGAGGCGCCATACACCACAGTGTAAGGAGAGGAGAGGAGAATAATCCTGCAGGGGACACCATACACCACAGTGTAAGGAGAGGAGAGGAGAATAATCCTGCAGGGGGCGCCATACACCACAGTGTAAGGAGAGGAGAGAGGGAATAATCCTGCAGGGGGCGCCATACACCACAGTGTAAGGAGAGGAGAGGGGAATAATCCTGCAGGGGGCGCCATACACCACAGTGTAAGGAGAGGAGAGGAGAATAATCCTGCAGGGGGCGCCATACACCACAGTGTAAGGAGAGGAGAGGAGAATAATCCTGCAGGGGAGCGCCATACACCACAGTGTAAGGAGAGGAGAGAGGAGAATAATCCTGCAGGGGGCGCCATACACCACAGTGTAAGGAGAGAAGAGAGGAATAATCCTGCAGGGGGCGCCATACACCACAGTGTAAGGAGAGGAGAGAGGGAATAATCCTGCAGGGGGCGCCATACACCACAGTGTAAGGAGAGGAGAGAGGGGAATAATCCTGCAGGGGACGCCATACACCACAGTGTAAGGAGAGGAGAGAGGAATAATCCTGCAGGGGGCGCCATACACCACAGTGTAAGGAGAGGAGAGAGGGGAATAATCCTGCAGGGGACGCCATACACCACAGTGTAAGGAGAGGAGAGGGGAATAATCCTGCAGGGGACGCCATACACCACAGTGTAAGGAGAGGAGAGGGGAATAATCCTGCAGGGGACGCCATACACCACAGTGTAAGGAGAGGAGAGAGGGGAATAATCCTGCAGGGGGCGCCATACACCACAGTGTAAGGAGAGGAGAGAGGGGAATAATCCTGCAGGGGGACGCCATACACCACAGTGTAAGGAGAGGAGAGGGGAATAATCCTGCAGGGGACGCCATACACCACAGTGTAAGGAGAGGAGAGGGGAATAATCCTGCAGGGGACGCCATACACCACAGTGTAAGGAGAGGAGAGAGGAATAATCCTGCAGGGGACGCCATACACCACAGTGTAAGGAGAGGAGAGGGGAATAATCCTGCAGGGGGACGCCATACACCACAGTGTAAGGAGAGGAGAGGGAGAATAATCCTGCAGGGGGACGCCATACACCACAGTGTAAGGAGAGGAGAGGGGAATAATCCTGCAGGGGGACGCCATACACCACAGTGTAAGGAGAGGAGAGAGGAATAATCCTGCAGGGGGCAGCCATACACCACAGTGTAAGGAGAGGAGAGGAGAATAATCCTGCAGGGGGCGCCATACACCACAGTGTAAGGAGAGGAGAGAGGAGAATAATCCTGCAGGGGGCGCCATACACCACAGTGTAAGGAGAGGAGAGAGGGGAATAATCCTGCAGGGGGCGCCATACACCACAGTGTAAGGAGAGGAGAGGAGAATAATCCTGCAGGGGACGCCATACACCACAGTGTAAGGAGAGGAGAGGAGAATAATCCTGCAGGGGGCGCCATACACCACAGTGTAAGGAGAGGAGAGAGGAGAATAATCCTGCAGGGGGCGCCATACACCACAGTGTAAGGAGAGGAGAGAGGAGAATAATCCTGCAGGGGGCACCATACACCACAGTGTAAGGAGAGGAGAGGGGAATAATCCTGCAGGGGGCGCCATACACCACAGTGTAAGGAGAGGAGAGGAGAATAATCCTGCAGGAGGCGCCATACACCACAGTGTAAGGAGAGGAGAGAGGAGAATAATCCTGCAGGGGGCGCCATACACCACAGTGTAAGGAGAGGAGAGAGGAGAATAATCCTGCAGGGGGCGCCATACACCACAGTGTAAGGAGAGGAGAGGAGAATAATCCTGCAGGGGGCGCCATACACCACAGTGTAAGGAGAGGAGAGGAGAATAATCCTGCAGGGGGCGCCATACACCACAGTGTAAGGAGAGGAGAGAGGAATAATCCTGCAGGGGACGCCATACACCACAGTGTAAGGAGAGGAGAGAGGAGAATAATCCTGCAGGGGGCGCCATACACCACAGTGTAAGGAGAGGAGAGGGGAATAATCCTGCAGGGGGCGCCATACACCACAGTGTAAGGAGAGGAGAGGAGAATAATCCTGCAGGGGGCGCCATACACCACAGTGTAAGGAGAGGAGAGAGGAATAATCCTGCAGGGGGCGCCATACACCACAGTGTAAGGAGAGGAGAGGGGAATAATCCTGCAGGGGGCGCCATACACCACAGTGTAAGGAGAGGAGAGGGAGAATAATCCTGCAGGGAGGCGCCATACACCACAGTGTAAGGAGAGGAGAGAGGAATAATCCTGCAGGGGACGCCATACACCACAGTGTAAGGAGAGGAGAGAGGAGAATAATCCTGCAGGGGGCGCCATACACCACAGTGTAAGGAGAGGAGAGGGGAATAATCCTGCAGGGGGCGCCATACACCACAGTGTAAGGAGAGGAGAGGAGAATAATCCTGCAGGGGACGCCATACACCACAGTGTAAGGAGAGGAGAGAGGAGAATAATCCTGCAGGGGGCGCCATACACCACAGTGTAAGGAGAGGAGAGGAGAATAATCCTGCAGGGGGCGCCATACACCACAGTGTAAGGAGAGGAGAGAGGAATAATCCTGCAGGGGACGCCATACACCACAGTGTAAGGAGAGGAGAGGAGAATAATCCTGCAGGGGGCGCCATACACCACAGTGTAAGGAGAGGAGAGGGGAATAATCCTGCAGGGGGCGCCATACACCACAGTGTAAGGAGAGGAGAGGGAATAATCCTGCAGGGGGCGCCATACACCACAGTGTAAGGAGAGGAGAGGGGAATAATCCTGCAGGGGGCGCCATACACCACAGTGTAAGGAGAGGAGAGAGGAATAATCCTGCAGGGGGCGCCATACACCACAGTGTAAGGAGAGGAGAGGGGAATAATCCTGCAGGGGGCGCCATACACCACAGTGTAAGGAGAGGAGAGGGGAATAATCCTGCAGGGGGCGCCATACACCACAGTGTAAGGAGAGGAGAGGGGAATAATCCTGCAGGAGGCGCCATACACCACAGTGTAAGGAGAGGAGAGAGGAATAATCCTGCAGGGGGCGCCATACACCACAGTGTAAGGAGAGGAGAGGGGAATAATCCTGCAGGGGGCGCCATACACCACAGTGTAAGGAGAGGAGAGAGGGAATAATCCTGCAGGGGGCGCCATACACCACAGTGTAAGGAGAGGAGAGAGGAATAATCCTGCAGGGGGCGCCATACACCACAGTGTAAGGAGAGGAGAGAGGAATAATCCTGCAGGGGGCGCCATACACCACAGTGTAAGGAGAGGAGAGAGGAATAATCCTGCAGGGGGCGCCATACACCACAGTGTAAGGAGAGGAGAGGAGAATAATCCTGCAGGGGGCGCCATACACCACAGTGTAAGGAGAGGAGAGGAGAATAATCCTGCAGGGGGACGCCATACACCACAGTGTAAGGAGAGGAGAGGAGAATAATCCTGCAGGGGGCGCCATACACCACAGTGTAAGGAGAGGAGAGAGGGAATAATCCTGCAGGGGGCGCCATACACCACAGTGTAAGGAGAGGAGAGGGGAATAATCCTGCAGGGGGCGCCATACACCACAGTGTAAGGAGAGGAGAGGAGAATAATCCTGCAGGGGGACGCCATACACCACAGTGTAAGGAGAGGAGAGGGGAATAATCCTGCAGGGGGACGCCATACACCACAGTGTAAGGAGAGGAGAGAGGAGAATAATCCTGCAGGGGGCGCCATACACCACAGTGTAAGGAGAGGAGAGGAGAATAATCCTGCAGGGGGCGCCATACACCACAGTGTAAGGAGAGGAGAGAGGAATAATCCTGCAGGGGGCGCCATACACCACAGTGTAAGGAGAGGAGAGAGGAATAATCCTGCAGGGGGCGCCATACACCACAGTGTAAGGAGAGGAGAGAGGAATAATCCTGCAGGGGGCGCCATACACCACAGTGTAAGGAGAGGAGAGGAGGAATAATCCTGCAGGAGGCGCCATACACCACAGTGTAAGGAGAGGAGAGGAGGAATAATCCTGCAGGGGACGCCATACACCACAGTGTAAGGAGAGGAGAGGAGGAATAATCCTGCAGGGGGCGCCATACACCACAGTGTAAGGAGAGGAGAGGGGAATAATCCTGCAGGGGGACGCCATACACCACAGTGTAAGGAGAGGAGAGAGGAGAATAATCCTGCAGGGGACGCCATACACCACAGTGTAAGGAGAGGAGAGGAGAATAATCCTGCAGGGGGCGCCATACACCACAGTGTAAGGAGAGGAGAGGAGAATAATCCTGCAGGGGGACGCCATACACCACAGTGTAAGGAGAGGAGAGGAGAATAATCCTGCAGGGGGCGCCATACACCACAGTGTAAGGAGAGGAGAGGAGAATAATCCTGCAGGGGGCGCCATACACCACAGTGTAAGGAGAGGAGAGAGGGGAATAATCCTGCAGGGGGCGCCATACACCACAGTGTAAGGAGAGGAGAGGAGAATAATCCTGCAGGGGACGCCATACACCACAGTGTAAGGAGAGGAGAGAGGAATAATCCTGCAGGGGACGCCATACACCACAGTGTAAGGAGAGGAGAGGGGAATAATCCTGCAGGGGGCGCCATACACCACAGTGTAAGGAGAGGAGAGAGGGGAATAATCCTGCAGGGGACGCCATACACCACAGTGTAAGGAGAGGAGAGGGGAATAATCCTGCAGGGGACGCCATACACCACAGTGTAAGGAGAGGAGAGGGGAATAATCCTGCAGGGGACGCCATACACCACAGTGTAAGGAGAGGAGAGAGGGGAATAATCCTGCAGGGGACGCCATACACCACAGTGTAAGGAGAGGAGAGAGGGAATAATCCTGCAGGGGGACGCCATACACCACAGTGTAAGGAGAGGAGAGGGGAATAATCCTGCAGGGGGACGCCATACACCACAGTGTAAGGAGAGGAGAGGGGAATAATCCTGCAGGGGACGCCATACACCACAGTGTAAGGAGAGGAGAGAGGAATAATCCTGCAGGGGGCAGCCATACACCACAGTGTAAGGAGAGGAGAGGAGAATAATCCTGCAGGGGGCGCCATACACCACAGTGTAAGGAGAGGAGAGAGGAGAATAATCCTGCAGGGGGCGCCATACACCACAGTGTAAGGAGAGGAGAGAGGGAATAATCCTGCAGGGGGCGCCATACACCACAGTGTAAGGAGAGGAGAGGAGAATAATCCTGCAGGGGGCGCCATACACCACAGTGTAAGGAGAGGAGAGGAGAATAATCCTGCAGGGGGCGCCATACACCACAGTGTAAGGAGAGGAGAGAGGAGAATAATCCTGCAGGGGGCGCCATACAC